>NW_019716255.1:2052891-2220210 GCF_900074925.1 Ramularia collo-cygni | reverse complement strand
TAGTATCCGAGGGCTATCTAATTAGACTCTAAGAGTAACGCCTATCGAGTAGTAAGTAAGGGCAGCTATATAGAAAAAACACTAACCTACCGCTAACCGTTTCGTTTATTATACGCGCTCTTATCTACGAATACTATCTGCTTACGAYACTAGCCTACCGCCTTCGTACGCTAGTAAGCCCTTAGTACCGTATTACGCTCTCTAGCRATCCGCCGTGCTACCTTCTTAGACTACCGCTACCTCGATAATATCCTAAATACGCTAGAGTCGTAGAAAACGTAACCGGTATTRTCGAATAGCTACTAAGCYATCTTATTAAGATACGCGTCYRGCTACGAGCTTATAAACTCTATAAACTCCTRCTCTTACTAGTTAGTAAGGCGCGCTAGCCTACCTCTACGGACGGTTAATAGAGGGTACGGTTAGCTAAAAAGCTCGAAACTAAGGCGGATACGCGTAACTACATTATACGACACGTAGTAGGCTTTACTAATCTAGCGATTRCTAAATATTATCGTATCGAAGGCCTTACGTAGTTAGTTATAGAGTAGTAATTCGAGCCGTTCGCTAGGGCGGCGYRGAGCGATAATACGCGCGTACGGTTCCTTCTTAGAGGTTAGAAAAAACAACACCTTTTATACGGACTACTTACCGATATAGTAGGAACGATATCGTCCTAATTAAGATAGTTTAGGGGTAGTAGAGGGTGCTATAGTACTAATATTAGTAGTAGGGCCCTCTAGCTTCCCCGCGGAGGAGAGCGAGGGGTAGTATACGTATTAATTAAAGCATTCTACGAGGGCCTTAATTGTAGCACTTAAAAACTACTTTTAAAATATATTTTCTATTTTATAATTACTTGCTTCTACACCTRAAATATAACTCCTCCTTRCTTTATACGTTCGTACAATTTGTCCCTATAAATATCCTACGATTTATATTACTATCGCTCTAYRTTAAAGAAATATACTACCCTAACCCTAACCCTATAGTTTTTAGCAAAGGTTTCGCTAAGGTTTATAACCTCTTACTACGCTAATTCCTTTCCCGTCTACCCTCTACCCTATTATACGCACATTCTATATAATAGGCCGCTCCCCTTCTATCCCCCCTAATCTTTATCTAAAAGTCGTTAAACTCTAGAATAATAATGCGTGTTAGAAAGTGCAGTTATGGAATAGCTGTACATCTGACATAACAGAGAGCTAAGTAGCTACAAGGTTACATAACTCTATGTAGGGTAAAATCTCTTCTTAGGAGATAGAGACACATCTCTAGATAATCAACTTAATTAACACATTGGTTCCTACTTTTAAGTACTGCCTGTCGGAGACAGTAAGCTAGTTAAAGATTAAGTTACTCTTGTACTCCACCTCTAAAATTCCGCGAACCTCCGACTAATATTTAATAATGCGAGTATTACCGACATTTAAACCTTCCTCTATTTATAATAGCTATATGCCTCCGAACGGACTATCCGTATAATCGTCGTAGAGAACGGTAGCGAACTCCGATAGTCGTTAAAGAACAGTCTTTACGATAATCCCCTCCTTCGTATCCGAATAGCCGAACTCTTCTACCTTAAAGCTCTACTAGATACGTATATCGTAGATAAATTAAACGAGGAGGGATTTGCGATTAAGTACTATACCTTTATACGGCTTCGGCGGAGTATAGGTATTAAGAAACGACTAAGAGAAGGAGAGTTCCTTAAGCGTTAAGAGGAATATAAAAAGATTATAAAGAAGGAGATTAATCGCTCGAACCTTAAAGCATATAGAACAATATTACTATAAATATACTTCCGTACAACCGATCGTACGCGGCTTGCGCTTAGTAGGTTAGTATATTTATACGATATACATCTATAGGGTAGAAAGGGGTTTGCTAATATACTACTACATCGTAGGAAGCGACTATACGAGATAGCCCGCGAGGTCTATCCCGCTAGCCCGTATAATAGGGCTGCGAAGTTTATACGTCGCCGTAGGAAGTATATTACGCCTAGCCCTAATGCAGTCTAGAGTATAGATGCACACTATAAACTTAAGGACTATAGCTTTTAGATCTATGCTGCTATTAATATAGACATACGGTTTATTCTATATACCTATTTTAGACCCTCTGCCCGTATAATAGTGTCTATACTATCTAACTTTGCGAAAGCTTATAAAAAGCTTACGAGAGTACCTCGTATTATTCGGATAGATAAGGGTAAAGAGATACTCCTTATAGCGTAGGCTTAATACTAATACGTAAGGATTATTCGTAGGCGTAAAGTACGCTTTCGCCGCTGCTTTATATTTAGAATAAGCACTACTAATGTCCGTATCGAGGCATAGTAGGGCTAGCTTATACGAGGAAGGTTTAAGGCATAGCATATAAGTATATAGAGCATATTATCTATAAATACTTTAGCAACGCTCCCGTTATATCCGAATCTAATTATACGGGTTAGGCTAATTAATCTTAATATTATAGGGCTTCTTTATAATATTAAAGAAGAAGGGGTAGTTTTATAAAGTAAAGAAGGCTAACCGTATTGCTATAAAGTATATCTACACACCTATTATGCGGAAAGAACTAGCCTCGTTCGTATATATATAGAACAAGCACCCCGTACGAAGACAATCTAATAGACCGCACGTAAGGGGTAGTATACTAAGCTATCGCTATAACTAGGTAGAGAAGGAGGGAAGGCTAAGTGTTAGGTATCTAATCGATAAGGCCTACTTTAATAGTCTTATAGAAGCTTGCGCAAAGTAGGGTACGTTTGTACTAGCGAACGCATATAATAGATCTTAAATTATTTGCTAATATATACAGATTCTAAGGAGTATGTTCTATAGGAGATRCTTAAGCTCTACTTAAGTATTCTAAAGATAAAGGGCTTTCCGCTCGGTCGACTAAGCTCGTATAAGTTTATACTAAGCRTAYAAAAGCCGTAGTACTAGATCGTATACGAGAACCTCGTAGAAGAGCTACGTAAGGTTCCTAAGGATATACTATATAAGACATTAATTCCCCGCGGCGGTAGGAAGTAGGAAGGATTTTATATCGACTCGGAAGATATTATATAAGCGTTTCGCGATTAGTGCGATAATAACCGCTCGCGTAAAGAGCTTAAGGAGGCACTAGAGGGTTTAATTAATAGAGAGCTTTTAAAAGAGGATAACTCGGAAAGTAGTAATAGCGATWTATCGGAGGTTAATTATTAGTCGGATAAGTCGGAATAGATTATCGGTATAATAGGATTACGTTGCGTTCTAATGCTCTAATAGGACTATATATACCGGGGATATATAGCTAATATGCTTCTATCCCTACTAGTATTAGCGGCCCCGGCTGCAATCTCTATAAGAACTCTGCAATAACTATATAACAAATTTATGCGCCTATATATCTATATAATACTTATTAAGCAGCGTACGCTCTATCCCCCGTCTTTACGTAGTTATACCTATAGAGCGATAAAGGGTTGCCCCTTTACTAAAATCCTCCTCTAACCCCCTTCCTATAGACGATATTCCTTCCTTTATACGAACGTATACGACGCTATATCTACGAGTCCGCTTTATACCGATAGGTTCTAAGAAGTAAGCAAAGAAAGTATAGAAGCGTATATGCCCTACTTAGCTCTAATTCGACTATATAAAGTATATACTAGATAATRAGAAATATTACTTCTACGGCGATTATAACMTAATACCGCCGGCACCTTCGAATAAACCGATTATACGGGCGACACTAATGCCGCTACGGACGAATACGCTATCCTTAAGCACTATGCTAATTATTATTAACTCTAATAAAAGCGAGATATTAGACGACGAGGTTCTTAACGGACACATTAGTAGGAGCCTCCTAGATAAAGCGCAGCTTACTAGTACAAAGGCAACCTATATACGATAGATTAAGATCGAAAAGGAAGCGGTAATAAATCTACCGAAGTATAAGTACTATATAGGTAATCTACCCCCTAGCTAACGGTCGAAGGATAGTATTATAAAGGCTATCTCTATAATAGTAACCGTATAAGTTAGGTTTATTATTACGATTATTATTACGAGATACTATATTGCCCTAGATAATCTAGATAAGATACTAAAGTAGAGTAGGTTAAAGAAAGGTAAGGGGTTCTCTAAGTATACTATATATATTATATACTATTATTGTATTTATCTATACCGCCGTATAATTAATCGCTAATAGGATGTAGGAACGCCTAAGGACATCGCGGTACCGGATTATAATATTAAAGACATAGTAGCTACTATTCGTAGCTTCGGTAATAAACCGCATATTACTAAGGAGATAGAACATCCGGATAACACCTATATATATATTACGCAGTCGTATAATAACCGAGATAGGCCTATTTAACCTCTAAATGCAGACTTTAAAGAYAGGAAGCTAAGTCGTATCTTCCTAAACGATATTAATATAAAGGGCTAGCTATCTCGAAAGTAATATAAGGTGTTCCTTATCTTTAAGAGACGTTCTATATCGCAGCCTACGGATAACCTATTATACGAGGCCGAGGTTAACGCAAATCTTACTAAGGCTACTACTACTCTAAANATCTTTAAGAGACGTTCTATATCGCAGCCTACGGATAACCTATTATACGAGGCCGAGGTTAACGCAAATCTTACTAAGGCTACTACTACTCTAAAAAGTAAGGGCTCTTAGAAGAAGAAGAAGAAGGTAAAGTAAGAAGTTAAGGTAGAGTTAAAGCTAGTAGTTAAAGTAGAGCCGATCTTAGAAGTATATATACTATCTTTCCGTATAAACGTTAGTAGATAAAGTCTAATACTAAATTCGATAGGAGAGTAAAGAGCAGGTTAATACTACTATAGAGTATAACGCTACTAATAATAGTAACGACGAGTCGCTAGCTTCGTTTAGTAAGATATTTATACGTTTCTAGCCTATATAATTATAAAGATAGCTACTTACTCGATTATAGATTAAGGGAGAGCTAGAAATTAAGGGAGAGCTAGGAACCGAGGAAGTAGAGTAATAACATCCTATCCTAGGAGGTTTAAGCTATAAGCGGACGATCTCGAAGGTTTCGTAATTATCTAAGAATACGAGTAAACTACCCGCAAATTATACGCGTAATCGGTCGAAGCGTCGTTAATCTAAAAGGTTGCGATAAGAATAAAAATAGTAGGTGCTTCGCAAGTTTAGAGAGGAGTTGTTTTTAGTAGTTTCGTTCGTTCCTTTAATAGATATCTATATAGTACTACTTTAATAGTCGTAAACGCATTATACGGGCGTATGTCTACTTCTCGATCTATCTACTATATAAAGGGAGTACCTAATATATAGTTATAGATATAGGCTTTAGACAACTTTACTTCTACGATTAATCTATCGATTAGGACTACATCTACATACTAGATAAAGAGGCTATATCGGAAGCGCCCGTATAATAACTGAAAATCACCGCTAACCTCTCGGAACGGTTATATTCCGAGGTAGCGTAAGTAGTGTACCTTAGTTCTACTAAAAAAAGATTGTTGCAGAGTTGTCGCTAAAAGCGCACCGTAGCGGATGTGAGTGGAGCTGAGCCCGGGAGTGGGGGCCGGGGGGATCGAAAGTGTATCTGCTTTATCTATGACGACCCCAAACTCTACCATCGAATGCCAGATGTTGGATTTGAATTGCATCAGAATTTGCTGGGAAAAGTGGCTGATTTCCCTCCGCACACAGGGCAAATTTGTGAATGCACACCTCCATTATGGAGWGTCCTTGTGCCTGGACGGCGTGCGTGGGATGTCACTGGAACACTGCGGTTCCTGTATCCCCATCCAATAAATGATGCCCCTCTGATGCGCACATGCCGCGCTAAAGTTGGCGATGCATGCAGCTCAATGTGCACCATGTTCCTTGGTACAGATCCTTTGTGTTTATCTCGACGTTGGACACGTGCGCCCCGCCGGATCTTGAAGTTTTTCCTTGTGCTTCCTCCGAGGTTCTCCAAAAGATAGATCTTCTGAGAAACAGCCACCCATGGAATGGACGACGAACACGCTGCCGTTCCACTTTTAAGCCATCCTTCAAGCTCCGACCTCAATCATCATCATCATCATCGAGGCCACACCATGGAAGCTGCGTTGGGCGAAAAGGATTTGACGCCGGCGGAGAAGAAATGCATTCTCATCGAAGCCGAGATCAATGAGTGCGGCATGGGCAAATACCAATGGCAAATCTGGTTCCTCTGCGGCTTTGGGTACTTGATCGATCTCCTCTGGGCCCAGGCGTTTGGACTGGTCCTTGGACCCCTCGGACAGGAACTAGGCTTTCAGGGACCCGAATCTGGGAATATCTCAGTCGCCTTCAGCTCCGGTCTCACCATTGGCGCCTTCACTTGGGGAGTAAGTAAGCGTGTGGCGCAGAAGTTCAACGGGAATTGACGGTACTTGCAGGTGCTGGTCGACATCATTGGTCGGAAATGGGCCTTCAATCTCACCTGCTTCTTCAGTGCTATATTCGGCCTCGCATTGGGAGGTTGTAACACTTATACCTCGTTTCTTGTCGTCACGGCATGTGTCGGGTTTGGCGTCGGTGGCAACATCCCCATTGACACTACCATCTGCCTCGAGTTCATCCCCCAGAACAGACGCTTCCTCTTGGCGTTGCTGTCCATATTCCAGCCGATTGGAGTCGTCATTACCTGCGCAGTAGCTTATGGGTTCATTCCAAACTACTCCTGTGAGCCCGACTTCAGCCGAAGTGATTATCTGAAAGCATGTAATCTTGTCCCGGAAGGAGAGCCGTGCTGCCAACCAAAAGACAATCGTGGGTGGAGATACTTGATGTTCACACTCGGGTGAGTCCAGCCATGTCCATTCATCGTTCAAAGCCGACCGAGCCTTGTGCTGACCATTTCTTCCTTAGAGGAATAACACTCATCGCTTTCTTCCTTCGCTTCGTGGTGTTCAACTTCAAGGAGTCGCCAAAGTTCCTGGTGCACCAAGGGAAAGATGCCGAAGCGGTGAGGGTGCTCGAGCACATTGCCCAGATTAATGGAAAAAAGTGTGAGTTGCTAGTACATCCCGAGCATCCGGCCCACCAAATCCAGGGACAAGCTGACGATTCCATCATCATTTCAGGTTCGGTTTCAATCGAGGACTTCAAGGCAATTGAAGATGAACCATCTGCCGACAAGGTGGACTTCAATTGGCGGCAAAAGAGAGCATGGGCCTCAAAGTTGTCTGTCGTGCGCGCGAAATATGGCCAGTTGTTCGCATCCTGGCAGATGGCTCGTCTGACGATCTTGGTGTGGTTGACATACGTCTGTGATGCTTCGGGCTTCACTCTCGCAGGTAATGACAACCAGGCTCGATTGTGGAAGCGACCTGCTGATGGTGAAACTTGCAGGAACGTTCCTACCCGTCATCCTCGCCAACAAGAATGGTGCCATCGACCTGCCACTCGAGTTCACCTACCGAAGCTACTTTGCCATCTACACTCCCGGAATCGTCGCCGTCGCTTTGGCCGCTACTTTGACCAAGTTTCCTCAAATCGGACGAAGACTCACCATGATCATCTCATCAGCGTTGATGGGCATCTCAATCATCCTCTTCAGTCTTGCTAATGATCAAGCCTCGAACATCGGCCTCAACGCCATGGAGTACTTCTTCCAGAGCATGTTCAATGCAGTCCTGTATGGCTGGACACCAGAGGTATTCCCAACGACTGTTCGAGGAACTGCAAGTGGCGTTGCGAGTTTCTGGGGACGACTCTTCTCCATCATCACTCCAATCATCGCCAACTCGATTTTACCGGCGGAGGGCCTCAAGAATGAAGCGGCGGTGAAGAAGATCTTGTACTTTGCCGGTGGAATCACGATGGGATGTGTCGTCACAATTGCGCTGATGCCGCACAAGGCACTTCGGAAGCAGATTGGCAAATGAATGTTGGAATGAAGGCAAAGAAATGATAAAAGTCTGCTGACTAACGCCTGGCTGTGCTGTTCACGAGACACAGAAGCTCAGACGCTGACTCGCGATGCTAATCTGCGATCGAGGCTTCAGTGGGATGAGATACAGGGCCGGTATGTGGGGAGTTTGGCGGAAGGAGAGACACCTTGCGTCCTCGCCCAACAAGCCCTTGTATATGCGCCGACATTAGAGTCGAAAGCAAAAAGAGCAACCTACAAGGCTCCAGAAATCGAAAAGCTCACCTCAACATGACCAGACTAGCGATCAAAACCCAACAGAAATCACCGACAACGTTCACTTCCCATCATACGCCTTTAACAAGCCCAGAGGGCAGAGATGTATCATCCATACTTTTGAGTGTTTCTGGATGGAAGAGGAGGGGTCTTCGGGAAACAAGACCGATTGGAGTGGCCTATCACAGGGAGATCAAACAGGGACGAACATGGAGGGAATTCGTTTCACATTCTCTATCCCGTCATCCGCTCTACCTAGCAATTGAAATTATCTGAGGCCATGCAAAAGGATCCTTTCCTCCGAAATGCCCTGCTCAGTCACCTCTCTAGCTTTCACGCTCATTCCTCCAATGTTTTTCTCCCACCAGCTTGACGTGATCTGACAACCAGCCTCCATTCCCTAAAGTATCCAGTACAGCGCTCCATATGTTTCACGTCAAGTGTAGTCCGGGTGAGCTTCAGCCACCAGATGGAGCACCAAATGATGGACTGATGTCCTCCTCTTGCGAAGTTTTAGTCATACTTGCACCAACGGCCTGTCGTTCAATTCGTAATCTCGCGCCGGTGATCCCGATTGCTTTGCTCACAGCTGCACAAGGTACAGTTCTGCCAAATCAGCCATCGAGCTGCGCTCGACCTCGACCACTCTGCTCACAGCTGCCCGAAGCGTGAGTCTGCCGTAGAATCACCGCATCCAATCCTCCTCATCCTCCTCGACCACTTCATCACAGCTGCGCATTGTGCTGATCTGCCAATAAAGCCACCGAGTTATGTTCTGCGGTTGAGTCTTGAGAATTGTTCAAGATCCAATTCCTGACAGCTAGTCATTGGGAGGCAGAAGAAACGGAATTGCTAAGCAATTGGGCGTGCACCGACATGATGAAGGCGGCTCAGGATATATACCGCAGAGAACAGCTGATTTGGTATCTTGGCGGCGAGATATTAAGATTCCAGCCAGCGGTGTTTCCTGGACCAGATTTTGGCTGGCGCTGCTGCCGTGGCGGTAGAGGTGGATTTGCGAGTTTTCTCGGTAGCGTACGTTGCTCGCTGTGGTAGGATAGGTATACGATGCTAGCTGTGAGTGCATCCGAGATTGCCGAGTGGGTGTTGTGCAATCTCCGCGTTCCAGTAGTTCTGCTTTCCTCGGACCGGACACGGCGATGTCGAAGAGTCCTCGTGGTTTGCGCGATCTGTTGAACTTGTTGAAAATACAAGCGAAGACGACAAGCTCGCTTATTTAAGTTGATGTCCATCAAGTTGATTTGCGGAAAGGCATGCGGTGTGAGGTGGCGGGGAAGCTGGCGCTGTTGTTTCGGGTGTTGTTGGAGGAACATGGGAAGGTGCATGGGTATGATGATGATCATCTCGCCGGTCTGATGGTGCGAATAATATCAATGAACGAAAAGTGGAAAGTTTCGCTTCCATGTTGATGGCGAGTTCCCATCAAACGCTCGAAGCGGCTAGTGCCGGACGTAGTCCCGAAGTTTCCCCATGAAGTGAAGTAAACACCAGACTCAGCGCCGATGACTTTTTTCACTCGTTACAGCGAAGATGGAGACATTTGGAACCCGAGAGTAGATAGTGCTGTTCCGTCGCAATCCCCTCGTTGATCAGCAACAAGGCAAATCTTTCGCGGGCGTGTTGTTTGTGCCCGTCAACCCCCTGACACCGAGATAATGCCCAGAAACAAAATAATACTCAACTGCTCCCATCTTAACTACTCCCGTATATTCATGTCCATGGTAGGCGAGGATGGCTGTGTGCCATTCAAAAGATCACAATGATATCGGGCTGAGCTCCGCAGGACGCGACGTGTTCCCAGGCGCTCGGCCCACCCATCCCCCTTCCCAACCTTTCAACCCTTAACCTCCTCGCCCGTGACCTGAGCTCCACCACGCTGTGATTGGAAGCATCCGTGACTCATCTGCGAAAGCTCAATCACGCATGCGCGAGCACCATCACGTCCGAGCTCAACCAGCCGCGAGCATAAAACTTCGAATTCCTCCGCCCTCCATCCTGCTTCCTTTTCCTTTTTTATCAACGGTTGCAAAGTCGAAAGAAGGCCGCAAGGCTCGACTTCGTACACTTTGTGTTGCGACAACTGACACCCAACGGCCCAACTTTACATTGTGGTGGTGACCTGGACGGTGGTACAGAAGATTGACATACTGGCCTTCTCATTGGACATTGGGGCGATCTTTGAACATGATCGTATGCCCGGTGCGGTGAACCTTCGTAGCTGGCGGGGAGTAAGATGAATACTGTATGGCTACATAGTACTTTCATGAGTGTTGTTGGTTTCATACCAGCTGCTTGAGATGGTGCCTCGATTGCCTTGCTCCGTGATGTTCGCCATGTCGTTGTCGTCCATGTCCATCCACCTCGCCGTCGCATGTTTCCAGCAATGTTTGTTCGCCCGTCGCGTCGCCTTGATTTGTTTTGCGGCCTGTATCACGAGCTCTCCGCCGGGGCATGTTCCAAGCGGTGTTTGTTCGCCGTCGCGACGCCTCGATGTGTTTCGCGGCCTGTATCACGAGCTCTCCGCCGTCGCGAGAATGATCGCGACGGATCACTACTGTCTGTCTGCCATCGGCTCATGCATGCTCCTCCATGTCGATGGCCATGATCAACGTGCGGTGCCCGGGGTGGGTTTGTAGAGTGAAAAGGAAGCCCATCGCCATCACCATGCYCCTGAATCGCAGGCAGACCAGCAGATAGACCGTCGTTCTACATTTGTCTCCTCATCGTGACTGCCGGCTGCTCGAGGTTGGAGCAGTGGAGAGCGACGGATAGACATTGGGAACAACCGCAGCGAAAATCAAGCCGAGCATAGGTACATTGAGAGACGAGCAGTCACTCCTACCTTACTACATCCGCCTCATTGTGCCCGACTACGCCTTCCATCGGCAGGGATGAGTGAGATGACCATCTCCGGCGGGGGAACATGCGAGAAACAAGACGCGTCTTGGGAAACAAAAACCTCACTTTGTTTCGAACAGCGGCGACCGCGTTTCCTGCAACCTCGACCAGCCTCTGCCATCTGCTGACGGCGTGGCGACACCAAAGATCACACCGCAACATCACCACCTTGCCGCGGGCGGAGAACGCTCGACCGCCATCGAACTTAGCGACGCGACGAWGGCGAAGAAACATCCGCCGCAGCGCTGGTGAAGGTACAGGAAGAGCTGGCAGATCGTGAGCCACTACAAACACCAAGTCTGATTCCATGGCGGTCCTCGAGGCGCGTAGAGCCTTCACCAGCACGGCAGATACACAGGAACGCAATGAAGTTTGAAGCGCACACGTACAACGGCGGTTTGCGTCTTTCAGTGGCGAGCAACATGCCAGCAGAATGACAGACGCAATTTCATCTGACTCACAATACCAGACCTTTCAATTCCAAGCGATTTCATCGCCCATCCGTTTCGCGTATCTCCTTCAGCTCAGGGAGCCTGCTGTCTCCACCGATAATACAAACTACGATTCTCAAATGACGCTCTCGTCTCCTTGCAAGAGTCAATCGCCTGGAACAGGACGCCTTACAATTAACAGAGAATAAAGTACTCCAGGGTGTGAAGAGCTCGTTTCAACACCGGCCATCAGCCTGACCGCAGATTCAGGCCAGGGATCCCAGACGGAAACAGGCACGTATCAAGACCRAGAACTTTCTCTGGAGTGTGTGCGCTTTACGCATTGTGGTCATACATTCTGAAGAGCTATATCCAATCACCACTGCACAGCCGCCTCAGATCTTCGTGCTTTGCCCTGATCTCATCGCCACCGCACTGGGACTAAATGTCAATGAACTTCCAGAACAGCATCTGCTGCTTCCACACCACCGCATTGACAAGCATACAGTCTCCGTCTTTGTCTTTCTCGCGCCTCAACAGTCCAGCCATGCGAGTCAACTTGCTGTTGATCTGTAATAGTGCCAAAGGATGCAGCCGTTCGTGAGCAGCAGTATCACCTAGCACTTGGGCGACTATGTCTCTGTGGCTTGGATGAGACTCCGAGCGCTGGCTCAGCAGATCCAGGAAGTCGCTGCAGAAGTTGGCGAACGAGATGTAGTCCAAGCAGGTGTCGTCGTACAACTTGCTGAAGTCTTTCGAGAAGGACGCCGAATCAAACCGCGCTGCTGTCCTGGCAAAGACCACCTGGATATTGGATGCTGAAAGATCGTTCCCTTCACGCAGCCAATCTTCAAGGTGTGAGCGAGATTCGAGCGGATATTTGCCTTGGTCCACATGACTCGTTGCCTTGCCTGCGTGTACCGGGAAGCGTTCCAGAAAGAGGCGCTCTGCTCGCGCGCGACATTCAATCTCTGACTCCAGCTCAGCAGCCTCGTGTTCTTCGCGGGTGGAGAAGTTCGCCTCAGCAAGGAGTTTCGGAAAGTTCTGCAAGGCATCGAAACTCTCCCCGTGGGCCTCAAACGCCGTCTCCATATCGTTCCACTGGTTGATGTGGCTTTCGTCTTCGTCAGGATCCTCGGGGAAGAGGTCGAACACAACAGAGTTGACATATATATGAGACAGGAGGCCAACATCTCCTCGCGCGCTGCATCCAATCAGTCCCGCTCTGTGTTGATACAGCATCACCGCAAGGCTTTGGAGGCATGTTGAGATGGGGTACTTGTATGCCGACGCKCCCAGTATACCCAGGTTGAGACTCAGTTGGCGTGCAGTAACGATTGCTCCACGGATAGCTGCGTGTTCTTGCGCTATAGAATGATCGTTGTTGGTTCTGAGAGACGATTCCACGTCCGAGATGTGTGCCGATCGCGCAATCAGGAATGGTGAGTTCGGTTGGGCCAGCAGGTTCCTCATCGTGAAATACGGCTCCCACATCCAGATGAATGATGAGGGTACCCGATGGCTTTGCACGGCCGCCACAGCCGCCTTGTAAAACGCATCGAGATTGAGGWATTCCCGCAGCTGCTCACTGGTCCTGAAGGCGGGGAGTCTGAGGTTGAGAACATATGCTCGGAGCTCATCCAGCATGAGACTCTCCATCCTGCGACTGCGCGAAGACGGAGACGGCGCTGTGTCCTGTTCGTCCTCGGGCTCGACACCCATGAAACCTTCAAGCTTTTCCAGAACGGTGACATCCTCCACGTCACTCACTTTGGAGTACGCAGAATGCAGCCTGCTACCGAGTTCGTGAAGGTTTCGTACTCCTTCGTTCAAACAAATGACAACCTCATCAACAGTGCGATCTTCTGTCATGTCGAGCGCGAGAGAGTCCATGAGCTCCTGTCGGGCGTCGTTCAGCGGGTAGAAACACGACCAGCCAGCTTCGACGGTCACCACGTCCACCGTTGCGAGTGCGATGAAGCGATTTTTRTAGTTCTGAGTATCTGTGTCGCCTTCTGCTTGAACGTAGTTGGACTTGTTCGTGTGGCTGCTGTGTCGAGTCTTGGAAGCGTTGCTTGGCCGAGGAAAAGACAACCTCTCCATCCACTTCTTTCCCGTCAAAGTCTCAAAAAGTTCGATCAGCGTTTCGATGAATCGCTGGTGAGACGCGTTGCTTGCGGAATCGGAGTCTGGATCCGAGGTGTACCAACGCGCTTGGGCTTGTCGTCTTTTGATGGCGACTTCCAGGGAAGCAATAACTTCAGGAGGGAGAGCGGTGTTCAGCGCGCGAAGACATCGAGCAATGATCTTGAGTTCATGCGAGCAAGCTTTCGCATTCTCCCGAGTCAGTGGCTCTGCATCATTGGGTCGGCTGGCCATGGGCTCGTAGGTTTGTGCTACCTCTGTGCACAGCATCCAGTATACGAGTCTGCGAGTCGCAGCTTTGTATACCAGTCGATTCTGTTGCGCGTCGGCGGCGGACTCGATCTTGAGGATGGCCATGTTGATTGGGTACTGACCTGGTATATACAGGTGTTGTTTTGATGATGGATATTGCAAAAAGTTCGCCGCATGAATGTTGTTCATGTACTCGACGGAGGAAGAAAATAACAATGGATAAGAAAGCGGCCCGCATCTTGACCGAGGGCTGCCGCTTGATCATTCACTTGCCTACATTCCCTTGAGGCCGGCGGCCTACAGGTAATAGATTCAGCCGGCCGGTAAGATGGTGGAGACTGCCCGAGGGGTAGCATGCTGGACGCCGAAAGACTCAGCGCCTGTATCCATTTCGCTGGAGTTAGGCGTGATTGATCGATTACAAGAGGCTCCCAGAGAAACAGTGAGAGTCCCAACAACCGCTACTTGTGCGAACTCAGTCCATTATGCATAGGTTTGCTCCCCTCGGTGCTTGCTGATCGTGCTCTGATCATACTTGCGCTTTACTTTGTCACTGCCGCCTTCGCCTTTGTGCTGTCTCCAGCAGGACAGATTGCTGGTATAGGATGTACGCCAGAGCATCCATATTTACCCAGAGCCTTCTTTCGTACCGCCGTGCAAAGCTGTTTCCTCGGACAAATAACGCACCTGAGTCGCAAACAGACACTGTGCCTAAGGACCTAGGACCAGATGATTGCGAATTATATTGCCTACAGCATTCATGTTGGCAGGATGACGGCCAGATTTTGCAAAGAAAGGAGCGTGTTTTCATGATTCATCGCGAACTCAAATCTGGAAGTTGGGAGCGTTCGAGGATTTTCACGACGACAGCTTTTCAAAGTCCACAGTATGGTGCGATCTTGCACACCGAACCTTTCCAGATCTGTTCTTCAAAGAATAAAAGAACAAATTGCGCTTGACAACTCACATGCGAGCTCGTTAGTAACTCTGCCAAGCTGTGGATCGAAACATCCTTCGCGGCTTTTTAGCTTCCTTCCTTCCTGAGCTTCCATCCTTCTCGTCCTGCTTAGTCCCTTCCTTCGCGCGAGCTACTAGTGTGCTTTTGCCWCGAGTTCTGCATCCGGAGAGCTGCAGAAGTACCAAAGTCAATCACAATTCTTAGTTCTATGCCAATGATTCGCTGGCTGTGCTTTACAGACAACATCCCGCAAGTTAGTGAACTCGTTTTCCCGCTCACCAGTCCAATAATGAATGCTCCCAGATAGTGTAAGATGATCATGCGTCCTCATTCCTAAACTATAACGATTAATCGACGGTACCCTGACAATGCCAACGATGCGTGGTCTGCAAGCGATATTTAAGACATCAGCATGTTCCTTGTTTGAGTTCAGCACATCATCTTGTTGATAATTCCCGTCTTTTACTTCATCTTCAAAACAAGCCAAAAGAACTTCACCATGAAGCTATCAATCCCCATTCTTGCAGGCCTTGCCGGTCTCGCTTCAGCTGAATTCTATGTTGCTCGAATTCTCAACAACCCAAAGGCCATCTGTCTGCCTACAGGAACATGGTCAGTGGAGCGCTGAAAAGACCTTACGGATCGGTAATCTGACTCCCTGTAGCAACTCTCCCATGGGCACCAAAGATACTTACCTCATCGGTGCAGTTGACATGAAGAACTGCGACGCCATCGGCAACCGCACTCTTGAAAACGGCTTCTACGTTCGTCGTCAAAAACGTCGAATAATTCGTGCTCTGACATAATGCTTCCCAGGTCGATCCACTTTGTCCAGACAAGAAAGGCGATGGCGGCAAGCCATTCGACCTCACGGGCAATGTGTGCGGCAAACCCGACCGGACGAAATACTACTTCCGCGTCTCGCCGGCAGACAACCAGAAATTGGACGTCTCATTCGCATCCGATTTCAAGGATGTCGTTGCTTCTTGCAGTAAAGACCAAAAGTGTGGCAAGGAGAAGTTCTTGCATTGTGCGTACCTGGGGACTCAAATCAACGTCATCTACAATTACCGTTGCGAGCCTGTGAACAACTCTGGCTGTTAGGTCGGGGAATCGTTGGGAGCTGAGTGTTGATGATGCACACGAGGCAGTGTGTCAAGGCTCGTAGTTCTTTCTCTTTTGGGAAGATGATGCGATGTGCGGAACTTTGGAGTTTGGTTCAGCGGCAAGCGGAAGCGAAGCAGCATGTGAAAGCCAAGAGATTTTGTAGCATGTGGCATCCAAGTAACTGAAATCAACATTGATGTCCTTGTCCTTATGACCGCCCCCTATTCTGAGGCCCAAGAAAACCATGTTCAGCTTCGAACATAGGTTGCCAGTGTGCGAGGCGTGAAGTCGTAAGAACAGATTTGGCGTCTCAATGCCAATGCTGCAAGGAGAGGGTAGCAAAGCATTTCTTCTTCTGCAAGATGGAATTAGGAAGACATCGGACAAAAACCCAATCTGAATTCAAGGTGTATATCTCGAACATTCCAGCACATGTATCACCCGATGCAGTTGTTGGAGCCGCTGATATCTCCAAAGGTGCAGCAGAGGCGACATACGGCTTCCGTGGGCTCCGACAGTCTGTTACTGTGACTTTCAAGAGGTAGAAACGGATGTTTCGAACGGTCCGCCGGCTGACGGTGTTGACGAATACGCATATTCATGGTGGCCGTTGTCAATTGGAATGGGAGCGAAGGGAAGGGCAAAGGGAGTTTCACATGCAAAACAGCGAGCTCCGACATCGGCCACGTCGAGCCCCACATCCTCGAAGTCTGGGTACCGATCTTCACCTGCAGTGGCACATCATCGACCTCGACAGCTGATGGCCGCTTGCTCACCTTGGTTCTCGGCCTCAAGAGGTCATTGTCTTCTTGCAGCGCGCAGAACATTCGCATTCCCTACAGCATTTCCATGTGTTCCTCCAAAACAATGGCGGCGGTCCCTGCAAACCTCAGCGCCAACTACCAAAGCCCGCATTCCTGACTTCGCATTTGCATTCGAGTAAGAGGCCAACAAGACCCGCATGTTTTCCCGATGTATACTGATGGTCTTTGCTTAGCATCGACGGCGTCCTCCTCCGCTCTTCCGCCGCCCTCCCCGGCGCCACCAAAACCCTCCGCTATCTCCAATCTGAAGGCATTCCCTTCATCCTCCTCACCAATGGCGGCGGCAAGTCCGAAGCAGAGCGCGTGGCCGATCTTCAGGACAAACTCGACGTCCCGCTCTCGACTGACATGTTCATTCAATCACACACTCCGTTCGCCGACATGGACCACCATCATGGAAAGACGGTCCTCGTCTGCGGAGGAGACTAMGACAAATGCCATAAGGTCGCCGAAGGATATGGTTTTGAAAGTGTGGTAACGCCTGGAGATATCGTCACCGCATACCCGGATATCTGGCCATTCGCAAAGGTCTTCAAGGAGTACTATGCGGGGTTCGCCAAGAACTTGCCTGGACCGATTGCAACAAGCCTCGATGACTTGAAGGAGAGGCTGAAGATCGATGCCATCTTCGTATACAATGATCCTAGAGATTGGGGTTTGGATGCGACTATCATCTTGGACACATTACTTTCGCATCAGGGATACCTGGGGACCATGTCACCTAAGAACGGAGACCAGAGTCTGCCGAACAATGGGTACTTGCAGGATGGACAACCGCCGCTTTACTACAGTAATCCGGATCTTTGGTGGGCGGCTTCTTACCATCTTTCTCGACTTGGCCAGGGAGGTTTTGCGGCTGCCTTCGATGGTTTGTGGAAGGAGTCCACTGGTGGGGCAAAGCTTTTGGGAAAACAGTTCTTTGGCAAACCTCATCAGGGTACCTACGAGTTTGCTGAGCGCACTCTATTACGGCATCGCAAGGCGCTCTTTGGGCAAGTTGGACTGAACGATCCGTTGAAGAAGGTGTACATGGTCGGCGACAACCCAGAGAGCGATATCGCTGGCGCCAACAACTTCAAGTCGACCCATGGATGCAAGTGGACGAGCATCCTGCTCAAGACGGGTGTGTATCAAGAAGGAACAGAGCCAAGCCATAAGCCGGACGTTATCGTGCAAGGCGTGGCGGATGCCGTGCAGTGGGCTGTGGAGGATGCAAAGAAGGGCATGTAAAGGGAAGACTGAGAGGAACTGAATGAATAGACATGCTCGAAAACCTAGATACACGACCAGCCATGGTCTCCACAGATCTGCAACAAATTCCGGCCGATGTTTCWTTTAGCTATCGGAAGTTCAAGATCAATGATCCATGGCGCGTGAACGGGCTCATTCTCATGGTCCATGATTGCCGCATTGACTAGCAACGTTTCGGCACCATGTCGCAACGGGTGTTGAGCAGTGTGGCTCACATTGAGACAGGACCCCACCAAAGAAGGCTCCAAGGTCTGTCGATGATGTATGCTTCCTTCATCGTCGTAGTCCGGTAACGAGCCGCTCCAGGTGACTCGTTCCGCGCCGTACGCTTCATGGATGTGGCCAAAACAATGCAACCTTGGCCTCGCCCGCGCGATGGCGCGTTGTAAGCTGCGACAACCAAGATAGCCGCCATTCTTGACCTTGTCAAGATGTCCAAGTGGTGGTGTATGTGTCATGACTATGTCAACTTTTGGATAGTCCGGTATGGGAGTGGTAGCAATCGACTCGGCGTACTTTGTTGCCTTTTCTGGTGGGTTGAAACGATCTTGGTTGGACTCGTACCGGAATGCCATATGCGGGAAGGTGCCGTCCCCAGATGCTGGATAGTATGGCGATGCGTAGACGGTGAAGTTGGTCCCAGATCGTAGTTTGAAGCTGTGCATACCCTCGTGGAGAAACTCGACGCCGGCTTGGAGAGCCTTGCGTCCCTTCATGAGCTTCATGGCTGCGGCTGCAGTGTCRGTGCTATAGCTGGTCCCTTCAATTTCAGGCCCGCGTGCCCTCCAATACTCAGCATCGAGTGTGATGTCGTGATTCCCTCCAATCACAAGTTTCAATTCTGCATCGATGCTGCCGAGCAAAGCTAAGCTGCTCTCGTACTCAGCTATCCTTCCTCTATTCGTAAGATCTCCACAGTGAAGGAGAATGTCCACCTTAGGAAGCTTTCCAGGTAGGAACGTAGAGCCGTGTGTGTCTGAGATGACCATGATCTTGACAGATGCTGTTGTGGTATATACTGCCGGTTTTCCTTGCACCCGAGGAGATTCCATGTCATCCGACCCGTTTTCATCTCCGACCGAACTGGCTTTGACTGTGACTGGTGCTGCACAGGTATCCTCTGGAAGCGCACTTTCCTGAGGGGCGGGCGTAGTAGGAGGATGAGTCGGCGCCCTTGATACGGCGTCTTGATTCATCGAGGACATTTCTGTCTGTTAGGTCCAGGGAGCGGTTCGGCTGGTTATGACACTTGGTCGAAAAGATTTATCTTAATGCTCGTGCTGATAAGTGGCTGTGAGGTCCTATCTGTACGGTAAGTTCAGCACCCAAGCATGCGGTGTATGGCGATCCGTTGTCTCGTGATCGAAATTGCAAAGGAAAGCAAGTTCCAGCAAGGGTTAAATTTTAGCATCTGGAAGGTGAATAAGTTTTTCGCGGGCTCGTGTGGTACCGGCCGCTGACTTACGTGCCCTCTTCCAGTCTTCTTCTCTTGCGCTTCCGAACTCGATGCGGCCCTGTAGCAGTCAAGAGGCAACATTAGAACAGACCTTGAGTCTAACCGGGATGGACCTCTCAACACAGAAAGCACACATTACAACACACCTATTTACATCGCAAAATAACTGGTGAGACTCTTCCCATAGTCCGGATATCACCATCGGAACTTGCTCATCCCTGATTGCCAGGCTGTGAAGCCGCATACTCCCTGAATGATCAAGAGAATAAAAAGAAACGCCTCTCTTGCGCCTTCGCTCAAATAGAAAAGTTTTCAGCAGTAGATGCCTGTCTGAGCCTCACTCAATTGAGCTTCTCTCCGCCACCGCCGCCGGCACCGAGCCGGGGCGTACTGTTCAACCTCCCGACTGCAGGCCTTCCATTCCCACCTCCATTCGCTGTATTTGGAGGCCCGTGCACCGCACCGCCGTTCAACTGCTTCATCTCCACGCCCTCCTTCTTCTCTCCCTCTCCATCTCTCACAGGCGAGCCATTCCCGACCGTAAATCGTTGTTTCAGTCCCTCAACTCGACTCTTCTGCTCCACAGCCTCCCGCTTCTCTTCCCTTCGTCGGTCCTTCTTCCGCTGGCCATGTCCTAGACGAACGTCGCCTTCTAGATACCTCCTCTTGAAGGACAGGTAGCTCGGTCCTCGAGGCCGCAGAAGCACAGCGGTCCAGTTCTTCCACCTAGATCCCAGTGAGAAAGGTCGATGGCGGTCCACTGGCAAGAACTTGTGTCCGTTGAGATACTCCCTGGTCGTCTCTCCTCTCCCCACCAGGAAGAGATGGTAAACGCAGAGACTTCCAGGATAAGGCAGCGCGAATAAAGCATAGATCATCATCGCAAATGCCACCTTTTCTTGCGTTCGTCCTGTCAAAGCATTCCCAAATCCGATGTCATTCGCGCTGGCGTAGTGTTGTACATGCACTGCACTGAAGGCGATGAGAAGGAGTGCCATGATGGATCCCATTCCGACGAAGGCGAAAAAGTAACGGTAGTTCCTCCTCCCAACACAGTTGTTCAACCAAACGCAGTGGTGATCTTGCGTTTCCATACAAGCGTCGCAAATCCGACAGTGGTGGGTCCTTGGAGGACGCCAGATCTGACAGGTCTTGCAGTATTTAGTAGGGACTTCCATCGCTGTGGTGTGCTGGCCTTGTTCTGCGCTGCTTTCCAGATTCTTCTGCTGGGACGGGAAGGTCTTGACCATGACCCATTCTGTAGATGGCGGTCCAATTGCAAGCGGGTCCCTATCAGATTCGAGTTCAGGGTGAGGGTGGAGATTCCGCGGGAGAATTCCGGGATCGGAAAATGCGGCGTGCAAGAAGGATGACAGGGTTAGAAGAAAGACGTAGGCGAAGATGATCGGTAGTGCTGGAGAGACATTCCGCCAAAGATACGGCGCGGAAAAGATGGCAAAGAGGGCGGCGGGGAAAACGGCCAAAATGAAGGTGAGGATGTTGAGTGGTTTGGCACGGGTGTTCATACATCGTCCCAGAAAGAAGAAGAGCATGTTTCCACCAAAGTACTCATAATTCCTCCCCATCATCTTTGGAGGAGTGTCGTACGGTCGCTTTTCCTGTGTTGTAGATTCCGAATCCGGATGGGAGTCCAGATGTGGTGAGTGGTGAACCTCTAGCCGACTTGAATGTCGGGATCCCACCGCCAATCCCAATCCCAATCTCTTCTTCTGTGCCGCCTTCTCGTCCTGTTCCCGTTGTCGAGGAGTCCGTAGATCCAAAGCGGCGGTACTGTCCATGCTCCCTCCGATCGGCGCTCCACCCGCACTGGTCGCGACCGAGTATCCACCCCGACTTACGGGCAGAGGAGGCGGCGCGTCTTCCTCCACCCTGCCCACCGCACGCATTGTATGCACCGAAGCGTCGCTGTTCCGATGACTTCGCATCCTGCCTTTCTTCACTCCGTCCTGGCGATCCTCGGTGATCGGCTGCACGACCGTCTGCCCTCGTTGCGCCTGCAATTTCTGCGAGCTCATAGGCCGGAAGAAGGTGGTGTTTGCCATGGGCACATGTGTCGAGTTGGTGGCAGACTCTGGTCGTGAGGAGCGCGGTCGTGCGCCGCCGAATGCAGCATATCCTCTGCGTGAACCGCGCGCGCCATCCGTCTGTCGTGAAGGAGGGAGACCCGGTTCGCCGACAGGTCCCGCGCTCGGGGCGACCGAGGTGGCATTTCCATTTGTGGAGTGGAGGTCCGTGTCGTTGGAAGAAGCAGTTGGCGGTCGGTCATCGTTGCTGGTGGTGGCGCTCAAAAGGGTGGACATGATTTAACGGGGGAATGCCCGTTGCGCTGGAATGAGAGAAGTTGGTCCCGTCGGCGGAGTGCTGTCGTCACTCCAGTCCGCATGCTAGATTTCCTTCTCGAGCCAGCAACTCTTGACCTGGATGCGTGAGTGAATGAAGGATGTCCTCTGTGACTCCCCCGCGCGTTCACTTGGAGATGTGTAGGAACGGCATGCTTTCAGGAGTGCATGGACCCGACACATCAGAGAGCAGATCTTCGCCCAACCCGATATAGCCCTTCWTCTCACAATCTCCCTTATCGATCGCGCATATTGAATCACGTTTGGCGGGATCACATCAAATATTGACACGGCAAGTCCCGCCTAAGTTCCGAGCTCCGTCATCCTCGACCTCACTTGTCACACGTCAAAGCATTGGAGCTCGTCACTACTCAACACCCCACGACCGCCCACAATGTCTATGATCGCCCGCCGTACCGCCCTCCAGGCCACCCGCCTTCCTTTCCGGCAATTCGCTACTCCAGCCCGTCGCACATACGCCGAGGCCTCTGCCAACGAAACGGCCGAGAAGAAGGATGTTTTGAAAAAGGGCGCAAAGAAAGATCCTGAGCTTTACGTATGTTGCCCTGCATGCTCCCGCACCTGTCTATACTCTCTGACCCGCGGACGTTCATTCAGATCCTCCTAACAATCATGACCGGAGCCTTTGCCCTCGCTGGCTGGCATTTCTCCCGCAACCCTACTTCCTCGTCCTCGGAGAACCTTGTCGCCCGCGTCGAGCACTCCGAGCCGTGGAAGACTGGTGGTGAGGCGAGATATCAGTACCACCCAGGTGGTGACCCAAGCAAGGGAAAGAGGGACGCACCCAGTGCTTTGAACGAGGTCATTATTCCTGCGGTTAACTTACCAAAGGTGTGTACAGACACGATAGGCACCAACGAACTGTGGAAGGAGTCAGAAGTCGGGTGCTAATGAGATATCCAGGAATTCCACGAGAAGTACAACAAGTGGGGCAAAGAGGGATTCTAGGTGGAAGATGAGGGCGGAGGAAGGAAGAGTGGAGCTGTTACATGGAATCGAGGAGCAAAGGACGCGATGTATTTTGCAGTATAGGCGTCTTGCCGGCCGAACCAGGTGCTGTTTGGAAGCAATCTCATTTGTCTGTATACATCCTCCCACCTTGATCAAGTTCGTCCGGTCTGTGGAATCTGAAGTCTTGGGATAGTCTGTGGCTTTACCTAGAGCTCCGGCGAAGCTGTCATCTCGAGGCGGAACTCCTTTAGGAAGGCCTGATATGGACGTTGAGCTGAGCGAAGAGAGAGTATGACCAGCTCAAACCTCACTCGTTGCTGATCTTATTATTCAACTCGAGGTGAGTGAAGCAGCCAGAGTGGAGCTCATGCACGACATTGAACCTTATTACCGTGGCACTATACCTTTGCCTCCTGTCCCTGAGCTTTTTCTCCGCTTCATCTTCCAAACACACTGCATTTCCCCGAACAAGCTCATTGCATCCTCCGCCGAACACAACAACTCGTGGAGCCACAGATACCACACTTTGTTTTTCGTCGAGCTGGCAGCACTGAGCAGCACGCAATCTCACCTAGACAACAAGTGAAGGCAAGTGGCTTCAGTCGCCGCAGCGTTCGCCTGCAAACAAGGCCTCCATCGACCAGAAGCAAGGTTAGCAAACCTTCGACAACCCACTTTTCACCTCCAGCCAGACTATCATCATGGTCCAGCCCGCGCCCGGCGGCGGGCCTCGCGCTTCTGCCTCAAATAAGAAGCGCAAGGCGGAGATGGAGGAAGAGGTTCTCCAAATAGAAGGCGCTTCTGATGTCCAGGAGGGCCGGAAGCGCATTCGGTCAGTTTCAACAGCCTGGCCTTACGAATCCGATGCTAAGATCTACAGCTTGGACTATGGCAAGACCATCGAAGTGACAGTGTTTAGAAACAAGCAAGGAATCAGCCCGGTTGTCAAAGAGGTATTCCGAGTCGATGAAGCCCTGCTCTTTCGAGGGTCGCCCTACATTCGGCGGCGAATTACCATCCAAGGAGACAAGACCAACTACGAGATTTTTGACGGGGACCCAGCCGACTTCAAGTTTTATTTGAACTGGATCTACGGCAAAGCCCTTTCTGTGGTACCTGTCGAAGATGGAGGAGGTAGTCTGTTCAGAGAGCAACGTAGCAGGCTCGGCCAAGACGATCAGCCCGACGCTGGTGTCTCCAGCCTCTGCGATTTGCTACGTTTTGCATTCTTAGCTATTCGGGATTTCGGTTTCATTTTTCAGGTGCTGCGTGTGCTCGGGGAACGTGCCTTGACTGCTCTCCCAGGATCTGTCTCGATCAGTGTTGCCGATGGTGTGTTCATTTGGGGCTTGCGACATCGTCCAGGGGCACGCTTCATTCGGAGACGCATCCCTGAATGGATGGCTCCAGGCCTGACACGAGAAGAAATTGAGCAGTCAGGTCAGTTTCTGAAAAGCGACTTGCTCAAAGCTTTGCGTGAGCTTCTACCCCATACGAAGCTCACAATTCGGATCGGGGCGGGCGAGAACGCACAGACGTTGACTGTGGATCGAAGTCTTGCTATCAGACGCTCTACACTACTTTCCACGGTGCTCAAGGCAGGAGGTAGCATGCCATCTGAATTGCCGCCCGCGCAAATAACCTTGGATGAGTCTGGCACTGCAACTCTTTCTGGTGAGTACAGTGCAAATCTTCTAAGAGACTGGGCGGAAACTTTGACGGAAGAGGGAAAAGAGCTGAAATCCCTTCTCTCACGTTATAACAACCTCAAGATCGACCAAGTTCAAGCCGATGAATGCAAACGTGCGCTTTGCGCCCTGTGGATTCTTGCAGAAGCGCTTGGTGATCGCATGCTACAGAAGACGATCATCACCGCTCTTCTCACAGATTCCAACGGCGAGATTCTGAGAACTCGATGGGTTACACCTGAGATAATCGCCATGGTTTATGAAAGGCTTCCCTCAAGCAGTGGCCTACGGCGCCTCATCGTGAGCATAATCTCTTCCAGCATTGTCAGACAGGGCATGAAGAGCAACACCCCGGCAATACCAACCGCACTGCTTATGGAAATCCTTATCAAGACACGAGAGATCAGTGGCATTGACAAAGGCCACAAGCACCTGAAGCTCGCTACCTACCGATGCCGATCAGTTTTGTAAGCGCTCTTGAAGTGTCAATCCGGAAATTGGAATCAATCGTCAGCATCAACAAAGACGGTGTACACCATGGTGGCCACATCCTAAGGATGTCTAGAGGCAAGCCTTAATACTCAGGGCAAAAGCRAACGTGCTCAAATTTTCCGATTCGGGCAACATGAGCCACGGTGGATTGAAAGGATCAACGCAGACGGTTCTAGCTGCTCTGGTGTTGGAGCTTTCACCAGGACGCTGTGAATCAAAGAGACGAAGAAGGAGCCTCAGCTACCACGGCAGAGCGATTTCTATGACTACTGCAAGCATACTTTAGTTGACCAGTCTGCAGCCAGACCCTTGAAATGGAAAGACCGTACCTGAATTTAACTACGAAGGGCTCATTGCTCTTCACCKAGACACAAGCGATAGCAGATAGCCAATTTCCTCCAAGCCCGCCAAGTGCTTATGTCCGCTCCATCTCTCACATGCACAATTTCAGCATACAACCTCGGTGACTTCTCAGTCCAACGACTCACCATGACCTTCTTCTTCCTCCTCAGTATCACCAACGACGTCCGGGCGATATGGTTTAAAAGCATCGCTGCTCTGATCGGAACGAAGATTGATTCAACTTCAGTTCTGCAGCGCTGGGTGGTGGATATGATTTCTGCAGGCCGCTTTTGGCACTTATTTGGGGTCCTAAGCTGCGTGATTTCGACAAGTACTGCGCGCCGAGATATATCGATTAGTAGCGTGAATGGCCGGAATGCTTCAATATCTTTACATGAGAGGGTACGCGCTTTCTCCTGTGGATTGGGGCACGAGGCAGCTCTCCAGAGGGTCCTCAATGGAAACCAGCAGACAGATGAAGACCATCCAGAATGAGGTGGGCGATCTCGTAAATCGTATCTCGGAACCCCAGCGAGGATGAGAGCGGTCGCTATGGGACATTCTCCCTCGAGGCAAGACACCCTCAGTCCCTCTCATACTGCCTTTTCTCTGCACGGTCGACGATCCTAGACCTGCTAGACCCTTTGCTACTAGCGAAGTATACCGGAGAGAGCAGTTGAGAGCGCTGCTGTCATTGGTGTATTTCCATATCGACAGCTCTGGCGAGCATGTAGCATTTACGAAAGCTGCTAGCTATAGCAGCATATGGGAATTGTCCATTTCCCCAGTAAACTCATCCGGCAATATCATTCAACGTGGAAACCTTGCACGCTCACGTGGCCAAGTCAACATGATCGCCCTCTTCATACTCGGCAAATCCCCAGTCTGTACGTGCGCGCAAATCCTCCGTTCCATCCTCATCATCGATGTCGACATCCCCCCATTTCTTCTCCGCATCCATCGGGATTTCCTGTCCGACACGACTATCAAACCTCCGCCTCTCCTTCTCCGCCTTGAAGAATGCATCGAACTTTACCTTCAACTCGGCAGCTCTCGCAGCGCGAAGAGCGCGTTGAAGGCCGGCCAGGCGTACCTGTAGATTCTCCTCCTTCACAGAGGTTTCAATGCCAGGACTCTCGCTCTGGAAGATCTCGTGGTCCTGAACAGTCGCAAAGGCGTTCTGTAGCTCAAGCATGCAGAACTCCATTGGTTCGTAGCACGATCCGCAGTGACATTCCGATCCATGAAGATGTTGAGTAAGTAGGAGACGTGCAATAGCTTCCGTTTCAAGAAGCTGCCAGTGTCTTAAAGTGTTGTGGGGCGCTTTCGCCGTACTCTGAAGCTCGCTGACGATGAGTTTGGCCATCTTCTTCGGGAGAGATCCAGTGACCTCTACTTTCTTGACACCGCGTAGGCGACGCAGTGGGTACAGCATGTAGCCAATCTCCCAATCCTCCGGCAAGTCGTTCTGGTGCTCGGAGGTGACAACCTTGAATTCGATCTTGATCTTCTTCAGTTCGTGGCCATCCATGAGGAAGGATGATAGCGAGAGCAGACACCTGTTGATGAAGTCCCAGCTATGGCTCCCGTGCAGCCAATTGCGACCGACGTCCATGCAAATGAATTTGACTTCAATTTCTAGTTGTTGGATGCGCTTGAAGACCTCGGGGTATGCATTGATCGCCTCTGGAATGCGGCTAAACTTGTTGTGCAGGCAGGTGATTGGGAAGTTCTCGTCATGYACGCGTATGCTTTTCTTGACTGAGGCGCTTGTGGTGTGGTCCTGGGTGATTTTGACCTGGAAGACATTGTCGCCGTACAAAATACCTTTGCCCTCCCGATTAACCTGGCCGGAGGTTCTGAGGATTGCGGGAAAGCATGTCGTTTCTGTGCGGGCTCCCGCTCGTGGAAAGATGAGCAAGTCATGGTAGACGTGGTTTCGCATCTCGGCGGACAGATCCAGGAATCGGAAGCTAGGCTTCTCATCCGCAGCACGGAGGATGYGATAGTAGAGATGCTTGTGTGTGAGGCCGCCCGGCTGCGGGTCTACCAGGTGGCGATCGTGAACAAACCGAAGGAGCTCATAGACTGTAGAGCGATCATAGATTGTTGCCGGCGTGAGCGGGCTCTCTGAGTTCGACCGGAGAGGAAACGGGAACTCGGAGCGGTATTCCGTGCAACTCTCACACTCGCAGGATTCGGAGCAGGCCCATGGGTCAGGGACGTGGCAGTCGTACTCCCAGCAGTTGCAAAATTGACATTTGCTGTCGTTTGGCTCTTCCTTGCCTACAAGCAAAGGGCACAAGAGTCAGCAGTGTCTCGGTCATCTAGGGCGGGCAGAAAATCCTTCGCTACACTCACAGTAGTGGCAGAGATCTTCCCCATCGTAGAGGTCGTCCGAGAAGTCGAGAAACTCTTCAGAGTCATAGAGTTGGGGGTCACAGGAGTCATAGTCGTCCGACATCTTGAGTTTTACTTTGAATTACCGGGTTTGGGGAGGAGAGTGATTGGGAGCTGTGGTCAGGCGCGCCGCAGATTCAATGAGCGGGTATTGTAAGTGCACGACGAAGTGGAGGTAGGTCCGGAGGGAAGTTCAGTTGAGACGGGAACGTCGCGTCGGGCGCGCTAAGGTTAGAAGAAGATTACGGAAGGCGCGGGCGAAGGAAGGAGTGCTCGCAGAAAGGAAGGAGCAGGGTAACCAAGGAAACCGCATGAACCTCAAGTCCTCCCGCCAATGGAACCTTTTCTAAAGACCCTTCGCAGCATGGCGGTCATGGCGACCGGGAAAACTCTCTCCACTTCTGCGGGATACGAGGGGAACCAAAAGTCGGATGTACGGACCAGACAACCTCCATCCCCGACCTTCATGAAAATTGGTATGATAATTCGAGCTCAAGCGTAGGTATGTGATGTGTCATACAAAACTTCTGCATCGGTATTATCAGAGGTTGGAGGGCATACTGTACAGAGCGACAACTTCAGATCGAAACGAAGAAGCATCAAATGATCAATCCCAACTATAGTGAATGTCAGCATACGTCGGATGCGGTCCTCGCATTGGAGACTTACCCAGTATCCTTCTGCCGTACGATACCACCCCTATCACCCGTCTGCTTTCCCGTCTTCCCACCTTCTACCACCAGCCGATCGAGTTGGAAGAATTGGCTGACCACCGTTTGTCTCTGCAACATGAACCCAGTCAGCATACCATTCCGGCAATCTCGTCTGCCTCAAATGAACAGTTTCTGTCCATCTCTTCCGCATCATCAACGCACCTTCAACACCTGCAGCTCCTTCAATCCATGCTGGGTCAACTCTTGTATCCTTCGCGCATCACTCTCCGTGCTGTGTTCCCGAAACGCATCTCTCGTCCGTCGCTTGGCGTACTCTCTGAAGTTGTATGCGGCGAATTGATTCGATTGACGGAGGAGGGAGCGGTATAGTGACCGCACCTCGACGGCAGTGGTGCTGGCCATTCTTGTTGCAATCTTTTGAATGATGAGCTTCAGAAGATGTCCTGTCGATACGACTATTGGGTGGCGGAGCGATCACGGTCGACGAACAAAACAGATGATGACGGAGCGAATCTCGAAGCAGCGGCTACTCCCGTGTGCGGAGGTGAGGCCGGCGAAGCGAGAAGCGACCTCACGCGTCGAGGCCGCCGTCTCCCGCGCGACTTATTCACTCACGGACATCTATTCGCATTCATCAGATTGCATTGGTCTCCATATATGCATCACTAGACTGCATGAATACCCAGCCACAGGACGCTAATTGTATGCTCACACAGCAGTGAAACCCACTCGATAATTCGCAAYACCATTTGCGCGTCACTCCGCAACCCAGCATACATCTCAATCATGGCGCCGGTACGTTTAAAGCTTCCATCTCCATCAAAAAACAAATCGGATTCTTTCGCCCGATTTTCTGAGGCATATCCAATGGTTCCATACCCATTATCTTGGTAGCTCAAATTATGACATTACACTCGCACGACACTTCGAAACCTCCCGCCAAGTTTCGCTGTATCACAAGATTCACTACCTCAACATTCGCCCCCATTGCCGAACCATCCGCTCACATGTCTTCTTCCGAACAGTACCGACCTCCAGGCCGCAGCAACCGCTCTGGTCGAT
This sequence comes from Ramularia collo-cygni, assembly GCF_900074925.1. Taxonomy (NCBI): domain Eukaryota; kingdom Fungi; phylum Ascomycota; class Dothideomycetes; order Mycosphaerellales; family Mycosphaerellaceae; genus Ramularia; species Ramularia collo-cygni. The sequence continues at coordinate 2,190,692 of NW_019716255.1, read as the reverse complement.
CCAATGCCGACAACGATGTCTTTGAAGGCCTCCCAGTTAAGCAATGGAGTCAATCACTCTCGCGAGTCTCACTTGCGCCGCCGGTCATGGAGGTTCAAAATCGTGCAGACGACAAATGGGCAGACCCTCCGATGCCAAGGGACTATCAAATGCTGCAACCCTTTACCCAACATCTTCTCCGTCTTGCTAGATCCGGCAGAGTCGGAACCAAGCGTAAGCAGGACCACGATACCGCAGACGACGACAAACCTGAAGAGGAACAACCTGAGGAGCCCAGCAAAGATGTTAGCATGGAAGATCGCGGTTACATCGCGAAGAAGTGGAAGCCCGTCCCTGAGCATCAGCTGGAACCGGAGCACAAGCACTTTGAGTTTCTTGCCAAACGACGAAAAGGCTTGCCAAGTCTGTACGGACCTGATCAACAATCCGGTGCTCCTGTAGTGATGCGCAAGACCAAAGTCCAGAAAGCAGATGCAAATGGCGAAGTTGCAGTGTATGAAGTTCTTGTGCCAGAAGGACAGACCATGGAGGGTGAAGTCACAGAATCTACCGAGCTCGCAGATGTCAAGCCTGTTGTGGCTGCGCCTGGCACGGTCATCGAGGGTGTCGGTATTGCGAACGAGGAAGGTGTCGTGGTTGCTGAGCACCTCAAACCTTCTGCTCCACGTCGGAACAGGCCTCCGCCGAAGAAGAAGGGCGGTCCCGGCCGTGGCAAGAAACGAGTCACCTTCACCAATCCGGATGGCTCTACATACACGACTGTGGTTCCCAATGCCACCAAGATTGTACCGCAGCCTGGGCAGACGGTCAAGCATGTTGCCAAGGGTGAAGAAGCTGGAGCGGATGTTACTGCGGAACAAGCGGCTGCAGCTGCTCCTGAAGATGGTGTTGAGGGCGGCGAGGACGACAACGACGATGGCGAAGACGGATCAGGTAGTGAAGAGGGCGATGATGACGACGATGATGACAGGGAAGACGGCGACCTCTCGGATAACGAGGACGCAGCGAATGGGGATGAAACGTCCGCAGCTCCTGCACAAAGCAACATCATCGCCAACGACAGCAATGCGACAGAAATCAAAGATGTAGCTATGGCTGATGCAGCTATGGCTGCTGAAGCTCCCGATGCCAATATTTCTCAGGGCATCGATACCAATACGTCCGAGCACATGGAAGATGTTCAGCATGACAAGGAGGATGCACTGGTAGAAGCAATGGATGCAGAGGTGGCCAAGGTCGAGGAAGCCTTGCAGGAGTCTCAGCCAGAGAGACCGGATGACGAGGAGCCGCTAGAGACGCCAATTGCACCAGAACGTGCGTCAGCACCTCGCGATCTCTCGAGCTCACCAGATCGGCCGCTTGCGAAGTCGAGCAGCAGATCTGGATCAAACGTCGAGCTACCACCAGTCYCTTTGAACGATGATGCACCACCGACTGAAGAAATTGCCGCTCCAACTATCGGTAGCTCAGCTTCTCTTGCAAACGATGAGGCACATGAACCTGCGCCTGGTGCTACCGACCAAGCTCCTCCCAAAGATGAAACCACAGCGCGGGACGGCATTTCAGAGTCCAGCAAGCTTGTTGTTGAGGAGCCTTCCACTGAAGAGGATGCCGACAAAGCCGATGATGCCGGCGATGATGATCTCCTTGGCAACCTCGAAAGACATCTCGGTGATGGCTAGGAAGCCTCGAGACGATGTTGGAAAGAGATGGCGTTGGGAATCGAAGCCTCATTTTTCTGGAGCAGCGGCGAGAGTTCGAGCACGTCTTAGCGTAGGATGTGTCGATGAAATCGGGTAACAACGGTCACCCGTGTGTAGCTCCCAGGAACTCTGCTGCGAGAGGTCTTATGTATGTATGTATCAGTACTATCGACATATCCGCTTCTTGGCTTGCTCAGATGTCTCGCTGTTGTGACCCGTTCCTACCAGAAGAAATGGAATTATGTACGTCGTATCTATCTCTGCCTCCTTCTCGTACCCTACTGCGCGGGGGAGCTTAGGGTTAGGGTTTGGGTAGGACTATAGGCTTGTGGTCTTTGTACCTGGTATGGTGCTAGATGTATGTCTTAATAATATGCAGTGTCAGTTTGGAATCACGACATCATGTTTTGTAGATGCAGTAGGTCCGGCCCTTTTTTCCACTGAACGCCTATGAAGAAGGCTCTCCAGTGATTCACTCACTCATCCCAATCAGCTAATGTTCGCCTTACTCTCTGCTTTCCGAAATCTTTCCATGTGTCGGTTCAATGCGGAGGACATACGCAAGTCAAAGCATCAGGAAGGCATATTTGACTAAGATCTTTGCTTACGATGAATCGTCTGATATAATCTGGTTTCGATCCTGCGCGTATTGGCTTATATGTTCATGCTACTCTACCTAATGCAGCCCGGAATTTGCCCTTCGCTGCCAACGCGATCTCCTCTAGATCAACACTCCAAAATTCTTGCGGAAAACTGGGCTCTCGATCTTCTGTCTGATACTTTTGGTGGTAAGCTTGAGATGGCAATTCGCCGTCTGCCATTTCATTGTAGTGGACCGCAAAATCTTCAACTAAATTGTCTTCCCGTCACCCCGTACTTCCAAATAATACGGTGCTTTGCAATGCCATTCGATAGTAGGAATCGCCAGGTCTCACCCCAGTCCTGGTCGAATCCACACATTGTATCCATGGCTCTGAAATTTAAACACGAGGCCGTCACGACCAACCCAAGAGTGGAGTCAACCAGATTCCTGTACAGTTCTATATTACACTTTAGCATCGTCGTCTAACAGTACATGAGTGGATGGTATATCTTCTTCAAACCTATGTCTCCTTCGACTGGCCATGACGAGCGTTGAAGTCAAGTAGCCAGCTGCCTTTTCCCATCCTCCTGCCGCGGCCCCTTCACAGAAGCAAGTGCCGCCACGATATCTTACATCGCCAACCCTCTGAATGCCATTTTACACACCAGCACTCTCACCCAAACTCCAAAGGACACCCTCATATACACCAAACATTATAGCCGCGCTCGGTACCACGCGTAGCATATGTGGTACGAGACCTCCATATAACGCGGCCATTCCCTCCTCTTTGAACACCGTCGTGAAGCAGCTCCAAAGCCCGGTATATTTGACTCTCCCACTCGCATCAACAGGTGCTTGCCGTAATCTCGTCCGGACAACTTCATGCGGATATGTGATGAGCGCAGCAACAAACTTTGCTCCTCCAGCAGCCGTCAATTTCCCGGTCCACTCCACCGTCTTGTCCCACGTCGTCGGCGGACGACCTGAAATGGCCAGTCTCTCTTGCCTTCTGGCTAGTGAGGATTTTGCTTGCTCGTAAAGCACCCATTGTAGTGTAGATTCACTGACACCCAGATAAGACGCTGAAAGTCCTCGGTATAGTCCTCGGATCCCTTCATGCCTCACAGTCTTCACCACGCAATCCCAGGCGTTCCTGTACAATCTGCCCTGCTGTCCAGAAGCCGCATCTTTCGCATGCTGCTTGTCCAATTGCAGTCGTGTCTTCACCAACCAGATGGGGTTCGTCGCTGTGCCCGTGATGATTCCTGCCGTCGCTGCAGACAKGAGATGTACACCTGCCGTCTCCTTTCCATCAAACAGAAGCTGAGAGTACACCCTCTTTCCATTCCCGTATGCCCAGAAGTTTATTGCGCGTGCAGGAACGACACCAACCAGATTCGGTCCCAGACCTTTGAACAAAGCCTTGTATCCTTCTACTTTGGGAATCTGAGCTAATATCTGTCCTGTTTCCCGTATGTGTAGAAGAGCGGCGCGAGCCAGCGGAAGCTCATGTGGAGGAGGAATGCCTTTTGCGGATCGGGAGGCGGCCAATGACGCTTGATAGAATGTGGACTGAAGGCGCGTCTTGAGGACATCAAGCGGAGAAGTCAGCGTTGCTGCTGTCATTCCGCCCGTACCACCCGCTACAAAATGTGTCCAAGGACGACGTTCCTTCAAGGGCGCCTCCATTGGAGCGGGAGTAGGGGAGGTTGTCGAAATTTCATTGTTGTTGGTTGTGATGATCGCACTGTTGGCGGAAGATGGCGGTTCTGATACCATGCGAAGCGGTTGATATGGCGATGATTCGAAGAGGATTTCCGGCGGGTAGATGATTATGGATGTTAAATGTTGGATGGATGATGTTTTCGGGCAGCTTTTGGCTTTCAACCTCGATCTCGGAATTCGGATCAGATCACGCTAGTGTCGCCGTTGCTCTAGCGCGAGAGACACTCCCGAGATCGCCGCAACGAGGTAGGTCTCCACCTGCATCTCGACCTTTCACGCCACTACTCTTCAATTCCCATACCCTACCATTTGACCACCTGCCCATAATCGAGGAAGTGTTGACAAAATGTTCGCCACTCCGATCCTCCGAGCTGGACAGCCTGGTTTCTGGAAGAGGTCATTAACAGAGTTCAAACGTCAAGCAGTGATAGCTGTGAACATGGAGGTACAATGCGCCAGAATCCTTACGGGATAATGCTCAGGACTGACTTTGTCTTTGTCAAGGGCCTGCATGTACCCACGAAACCTTTCCCCCTCATATACTTCGACAAGGAAGAGAGCATAGGCGCAACGAAAATCATGTGCGATTCAGATATGGGAGGATTCAGTACAGCGAGCTTGACATGGGTGCCACCACAGCGGAGTAGCAGGAGCTCAACGACATCAAGGACGACTACATCAAGTAGCGACGAAAAGTCAGAGGAAACAGCAATCACAGAACACGAAGGCGAACCAGCACATGCTTTGTTCAAAGGCACAATATCAACAGAACTCCCGCAGAACCGGCCGAACATTCAACGATCAGGGTATGCTGCGTTCCGCACAAGAGATCGAGGAGTCTCCCTATTCGGAAAGCTGCTGTGGGATATTGACCCCTACAACTACCTCGCTCTCCGCGTTAAGAGCGACGGGAGGAAATACTTCATCAACATCCAAACCGAATCGATTGTTCCCACAGATCTACATCAACATCTTTTGCCTTGCAGTAGACCGGGCGAATGGGAGACCATCACAATACCTTTTGCTGCGTTCGTGCGGACAAACTACGGGATGGTGGTGGAGCCACAACGGGAGATGTTGAGGCAGAAAGTGAGGAGTATAGGGATTGGCTTGACGGATCGAGTACAAGGGCCGTTTGAGTTAAGGGTAGCGGATATGTGGGCGACGAATCAGCCGCCAAAGAGAGGAGATGCGGATACTGGGTTTGACGTGCAAAGGGTGGACGAGAGGGGGACGGGAATGATGGACGAGGTGGAGCCAAAGAGGAAGCCGGGCGAGGAGGAGAAGATTCTGATTTGAGCATGGCTTGTCAGTACGGGATGCCGAAACCACGCAGCACGAAGCACAGCAAGCTGATGGGCACGTCTGCAAATCTAGCAGCGTTGCGGCGGTCCGTTGAACCGAAAGCTGAATGAGGCAGACGAATGTCGTCTTGCACACCGTGTTGGATCTACCACTGCTCTCACGACATCCCCTGTTCACAATCCGCCCGCTACACTACCAAGGAGTGATGCGTGCATCTACAGACATCGCCGGGCTTGGGGATTGCCCTACATCTTATGTTTCTCCCGCCGAGATCAATCATGGGCACCTAATTTTCCGCATCCTTCTAGCCGCATACTCGGTGAGTCGTCATTGCCTTCTCCCCTTTGAGATCAAAGAATGATTTGTTGAGCTTCAAGAATGCAAATGCGTTCGGAGTGCTTCAAAACCGCTACAAGTTGCCAGAAAGCTCTTGACCATAGATGTCGACACACATGCTTTGGTCTGCTTTACAAGTTGTATGTCTAGATGTTTGTCACTCTCTGGTTGATCGTATACATTGCTCTTGTCCCGCGTTCATTGCATCTTTTTTTTCCACCGAACGGGAAGCAAGTCTCCAACCGAAGCCACCAGTCCGACACAGCCGCAAATTTCAAAAGGCAACAGCAAGGGATAATGATATCACTCGTCGATATGAAGCGGGCTTATGCCGACATAAAATCAGCTCGCAATACAGCGATTGATGTGTACGAAATGGACAACATGCCGGTTTCTGACCATCGTTTCAAACGACTCGAGGGCGCTATCAAGGCTCTGCAATCGTTTTTGGATGGACTGGAGGATGCAATCGAGCATTTGGAGAATGAGGGGAAAACTGAGTGGGATGAGGGCAGGGTGATTGAATCGAGAGAGCGCGATTGATTTGGTGGGACGAGTTCGACGGCAGATGTCCTGGCTGTAAAGACCGGAGTGTGTTGATTGATGTTGTAATTGATATATGCCGACTGAATGTCGCTTGCATATCAACAAATGATAGGAGGTCCTTCGCATGAAGCAATATTTGACAGGGTTTCCGCAGTTTCTGTACAATGTCTGTCACGATCAGGTGTCTCCTAGAGCTCTGTCCATACATCGTGGCCATTCAACATCCTTCAGAAGACTCAAGGTCTTCGATGCGGTGGAGATGAATCTTCAAATGAAGGTTGCCATGCCCGAGTTGGCGATTAAGGGGGATCAATGTTGCTCTACCGTGGGTCATGTCACTGAACATGCCACCTATACACAGCACTTTCGGGGGCCAGTCCGGGGTCTCCGTCTGCTCGGATGCTTTACAATACCTTCAGAACTTACCGAATATCATAGTTGATACGTCTCTCTTCACTGATCGGCCGAATAATTTGCCGGTGGAGAGAAATCTGGGTATTCAAACATGCCGACCACGCCAATAAGGGGCTTGCAGTGCGGGAAATACAATTAGTCGACCTTCTTACTTACCTTATCCAGGACGTCTTCCAGGTGGCAACGCAAGCGATAGCTGTCTTTTAACTCTATTCAAGGCAGGAATATCGGATCCGTCGGGGCGTCTTGTGATCAACTCGGACTCCACGCCATAAATCCAAACTCTATTCGATGCGTCCTCAAATGCTTTTGCGAGCATAAAGTCGCTTCCCTCACCTCAATTCAAACTCCTCCCCTCACCTTCACATACCAAAGTCGCCTCACCTCTCCCACAGGCCGCAAAAGTTAGAACCCATCCAGCCCAAACGCTCAACTTTGCCAAGCACAACCATGAAACTATTTGGACAACGCCGCCGTCGGCCCGCCAAAAAGGTCCTTGAATCTGCAGAGCACGCCGCACAACTCACTCCCAGCCAACGCAAACCGCCCGCAAAGGCACTCAGAAAGAAGCCCGTGCCTCTGCACTCTCAAAACCCGCCACGCACTCCACGTCGGCGCCAGCCCCTCAGAAATACACGCACCAACGGAGGCGCAACCACCCTTCCAACCTCTTTCCCCGAGCTCAAGGCTCCCTCCCAGTCGATTTCCGAGCTTTTCACGCAGATCAGACTCTTTCAGGGACTTGCACCTTCGCTGCACAAGAACGAGCGGCTGAGAGATTGTCTGAGTGATCTTCGTACTCACAACACCTTGTTCAGCGAGATGAACGAGAAATTTCTCCGGATGATTGCGGATAGTCCTGCGCCCCAGTCCAATAGGTCTCAGGAGGTCTCGAGCAATTTCAAGAAACAGCTCGCAGAAATCCTGCAGAACATTGACCGATTGACGGGAGAGGTGGAGGAGGTTCTTGTAGGGGACGACAGAATGAGAACTTCGGGAGAAAAGGCTGGAAATGTGTCGGTCTCAAACGTGCGTGAAGAGCGGGTGGATGAGGAGATGTATGACTGATGATATTGAACAAGAGGCTTTATGTAGTTATTCACTTGATTCGCAGTACCTGCCTTAACTCATTCAAATTCTTGGTCTTTAGCAGATGCCTGAAGTGCCACTTTGTTATTCCAGCATTAATGTGGTTCCAAATTCCTCGTCAAAGAGTCTTCGTTGCTTGATGTCAGAGATAAGAGCTATGCCAAGAATCAAGAGTCAAAGATCAAGAGTCTGCCAACGAAAACGCCAAAAACTCGGAGGACCGTCAGTTCGAACGAAAAATAGTAAGATCACGGTATCCTACATCGCAGTACTCTCCTCTCATGCATAACTTCGCACTCGAATAGTCAATTTCATTCATTTCTCCGGTCAGGTGCCCCGTAGCTTACCTAATGCGTCATCAACAGGTCCCATGGCTCCCGCAGTCTTCTTTCGGATTTGGAAGAGCTAATTCCCAGCTCTCCAGTTATATACTTCTCCAATATCTCTCCTTCCCTTGTTGAAATACCAGAGTATTCATCAAGATGTCTTCGACGACTCCACCGCGCAGGCGGTCTTACGCGGTCCATCTCGGCCCGTCTCCATCATCGTCACACCAGGAGACCACCAGGGAGATTTCGCTCTCTCCCGACACTTCCGTGATGGATGAATCCACTCCAGAGATCACCCCGGCATTTCTCGCAACCTGCGAATTGATCATGAGCAACATACCATCCGCCAAMGCCCTCAAAATCCATACCAAGCACGCCCTCGCGCTTGCCCCATCCGAGCATAAAACCTCCCTTCTGCTTCGCCAATTTGCGAGGGCACATGGCTGCTATATTTCCTTCCGTAGACTCCACGAAGATCTCATGCAAGGAGTGTGGGCTACTTCTCGCATCATGAAAAATGCCAGATTCAAGGCCGCGGTCGAGGCGCTCACTGGATCTATGCATGAATTATCGGATATGATCGAAACCTGCATTGAAAAAACGATCGAACATGAGATGGGAAACAAATTTTTGGTAGCTCGGCGGACTTGGGTGAAGATGTTCAATGAGAAGAATGGAGGAAAGGGTTGGGACAGCGAGAGTTCGGAATTTGATGAGGAGGTTGAGGCGGAAATTCAACGGATGAAGGAAAGACAAGATGCGGCGGAGATTCTCCTGAGTTTTTCACAAAACGAGAGGGTCATTGACGGCTGGGATGCGACACAGTGGAAAGTAGTGCCGAACTAGAGTTTTAGTGGGGAAAGTAAGTGAATACGGTAGATAAACGTCAGCGATGGCGATAAGATAAGCGAGCGGACGGACGGACTTCGGAGCTCGGAAAGTCGCGGTCGTCACATGCAAGGCAGCTTCAGCTTCACGTCACGTCCCGTCCCCTCTCCAGAACACGAATCTCCCTCTTAACTATAACCTATTGCCTTTCTCCCCCCCAGATTCAAGATGTTCCACTCTGGCGACTTGCAATCGGGTATCTCTCTTGCCATCGCGGAATCCAAGCTCGTGGCTTGTTTCGTGCACTCTCCGTCCGATTCCGAAAGCGCGACATGGKAAACCTGGCTCACCAATGAGATCCTCTTCGCCGCGATCTCTAGCAAAGCTGTAGTGCTACGGATAGAAGCCGAGAGTAAAGAAGCGAGTTTCCTGGCTGCCTTTTGTCCAATCGCAACGACGCCGACATTTGTTGTCATTCGAAATGGACAGGTACTGGAGAAGGTGGAAGGCGGAGTCTCAAGAGACGAGTTCGCCAGCAGAATTGGGCGGGCAATGGACGTCGACATCAGTGGAGACGGCATGGACATGGAGACAGAAGTAGAAACGGAGATCCCAGCGGCACAAATCACCACAGCACAGCAGCAACAACCACAGCAAGAACAGCAGCAACATCCAGACCCAGCCACAGTGAATATGACCTCCCTCTTTCCCGACCGCGCCGCCCGAACATCTGTTCAAAATGACCAGGTCCGCTCGGCAGAAGCCGCGGAGAAAGCGGCTCGAACAGCTGCCCGGCGGAAAGAAGCCGAGGAAGCGCATGCCTTCCACAAGGACAAGGGGAAGGGGAGAGCGAGCGAAGGTACCGATAAAGGCAAGGAAGCTGCGAGGCGAGACTACCTAGTTCAGCAGAGCAAAGCGAAACAAGACGCCAAGACGGAAAAGGCACGAATATTGGCGCAAATCGAAGCGGATCGCATGGAGAGGAAGGCAAGATCGCAAAGAGCGCCTACGGATGCTCCTGCTGCTTCTTCGCCGATGAACCCAAGCGCTGACGCGGCAAGTCGGCGGATTGGCGCGGGTGGGATGTGTGCACTTCAGATTCGACTGTTTGACGGGACGAGTATCAAGCGAAGATTCGAACCTTCGGCGACGCTGGAAGGGAGTGTCAGGGAGTGGATCACTACGCAGGAGGGCGTCGGACAGGAACCCTTTACATTCAAGATGCTGAGAGCGCCGTTGCCAAGTCGAAGCATTGAGATTGGAGAGGAGCGGCAGTCGCTGCTTGACTTGGGCCTGACGCCGAACGCCACGCTGGTGTTGGTTCCTGTCAAAGGGTATACGCAAGCTTACGATGGGAATGAAGGAAGAGGGTACATGAGTTCGGCACTGCACCTGGCGTATGGGATGGCGAGCGGTGCGACGGGGATGTTGGGAGCAGCTTTGACCTATGTCCCCGGTTTTGGGCCTAGTGAGCCTGCGGAAGGGAAGACAGCAACGGGACCGAGTGAGGCGATCAGAGAGGACGTGAGAGCTGATGCACCGGGCAAGAAAACAGAGTTCTACAATGGAAACTCCTCGGCTTTTGAGAGCCGGAAAGATGATGACGGAGAAGGGAAGAGAGATTGATTCGAATTACTTCTGGACCTAGCAATGACGTATGAGAAGAGAGCACAGCATCTCATCATCTTCTTCGCGTGCTGCGATTGGGCAAAACGATGCTCCAATGGTGACGAGTGTAGACATCAATGAACAAATACGGAATCGAACTGTGGTCTACTTGATTTTCCCTTATTTCTCAGCCCTACACTCCCTCACCTGACCCGAAAGTAGTGATGAGGTAGTGCAGATCTGAGGATAGCATAGAGAAGAGCCGTGTCAGCCAGGCAAAAGGTGACCGAGTGTGACCGAGTGTGACGAGTGACGAGCACGGCACCTGTGGTTTTTTTTAAATTGCAATTTCCATTTCGATCAAGCAAATGCAGCGCTAAGGTAGTACTTCAATCTCATAACTATCTACCAGTCCTCATCCCGCTCTGATCCCAAACTTCCAACAGAACATGAACTTTTCGTTCTCCACCAATGTATCCACCCTCGTCCTTGTTTGCATCCATCCACTCACTTCGCTTTCCAGCCCCTTATTTCTCCCTTGCATCCAATCCTCTCCTCAAATTCAACGCTTCCCACCCAAATCCTTCCAGAACCTGCCCAAAACCATCATTGCGTCATAAAGAATATCTTCCGCATTGTCAGGCCTCGCAACTCGGCCCTTGTATGACCCGATGGTTTCTCTCGCAATAAGCAAGTGCGAGATGGTGTCGCGAAGCTGCTGGATATTCACGTCTCGAACAGTCGGAATATTGGGTGCGTTGGCGAAATGACGCATCTCATTTGGCAGCTGCGTTGGGTGCTGAATATGTCCACCATCTGAGATTGGTATCGGGTAGACACCCGGCTGAAGTGGATATCCAACCGGGACAACCGGTTGTTGCGCATTGCGAAGTGGGACTGGGCCAGGAGGTGGACGCTCGGCTGGCATGTGATCCGGGTGAAGAGGATTCTCTGCCAGTGGGTGATCCTGTATGGTCCGCCGAGGCGGGACAATACCCATCTCGAACGAGTTATCGGGAGCTTGTACACCTCGTCGAGCTGGAGGATGCTGAGCTTGTGGACCGCTTGCTGGAGAGGCCTGCTGCTGCTGTAGCGGCCTCACAGGTCTAGGTGGCGGAAGCATCTGTCCCGTACGGATAGACAGCTCCAATTCTTGCGTGAGTGATGAGGCAGGAGGATCTCCGCCCTGCTGCTGCTGCTGCTCCGCAGCGTCCTCACCATTCGATCGCTTCCGCTTACGAGAAGACTCCTGCGTAGCATCGTACTGGTCCCTAATCTCGCAAGTGACAGCATATGGATCTGCTGTCAGATCACCGCCTTCTTCTCGAGTGAGCTGAATGGCGACCGCAACGTCTTCGGTTCTAAGAAGCATTGCTTCGGCTTGCGCAATGCTACCAGCAACTTGTGCATCACGGGCAACCTGTTGCGTGGCCGTCAGTCCACCACCAACTGCATCCAGGAGCTCCTGAGAAGGTTCCTGCTGCATCGACCCTCCCGCAGTAAGAGCAGCAAGACCAGCAGCTTTCCGCTCAGCTGGAGTTTTTCTGGTGGCTCTTGTTGGCTTGTTAGGTCCAGTCGAGGCAAGGTGGCTCGGTATTGAAGTCGCAGTACGATCTGAAGCCAGCGTGGAGAGGGCAGTAGTACCGGCAGGCTGTGCAGCGGGCGGCGACTGCTGCGCTTCAGGTCCCATCGAGTCTATACGACCTGACGGTGCTTCAGACATGACCTCGTCTTCTTGTGGTGGTACTTCCTGTGGAGGTGGCGCCACGATCTCCTCTCCTCCCTTCTCGCGAGCTTCGCCCGACTCGTTTGCCATTGCCTTTGTCGCACTGCGGGTCTGGCGTTGCTGATCTCCGGTAGCCATCTCTGCTACTAGAATTCGCGTGAACGGTTCTTCTTGTTCTACTGTGGTTTGTCGGATGGATGCACGGCAGTTTGATGATGTGTGTTGTTTGTGGTGATGATTGCTGTTGATGAAAAGTTTTCGGCTGCACGAGGAGRGGAAACGAAGACTTAGCGGCGCACAGAATACACTTACCAAGCAAGAGTGGCTACAAACGGACGAGGACCCCGTGATCACCCGTCTCGCTCTCTTGCCAGAAGGTAGAGAACATGGACTGAAGATCACAAGATGGGTATGAGCAGTCTACATATGCTGCAACGAGGCCATGCTTACCCCTATTTCTCACAGGGGCTCCGAGCACGGTGGTAGCATGGGATATGGCTACAACTACCTCCCTGTGCTTCTTGAGTATACCCTGTACGCGCCAGAGGGTGCAGGAGGGTCTCGACCTACCAGACCTTAGGACTATGGACCTCCTGAACATCTCAGGTTAGCCAGGCATGAATCTATGAGGGTACTCTCCAGCGCCGCAAGAGCTTCGTCTCATCCGCCAGACCTTCGCACTATCGCTAGTGATCATACGCTCTAAAGTCTCCATGATCCGATTACCGAGACACCCTGTCGCGTCTTCCATGAGGATCCTCTGTCCATCGTGTTCCTCTACGCGGCCAGTACCACTGCTCGTTTCAGTAGCCGTTCTAGTAGCCTTTGAATAGCCGCCGACGCGAGACGAGTTGGATCGAGAAAGCTTGCTCTGAGAGTCTCAGGGGTCTTTGCAGTACCATCATCTCCTATGTCACTCATCGCGTCAGCTTCGATCCACTGGTGATACTAGCAGTTGGAAGACCAAGTCCATGACCTCCCAGGGGACTCCCCATACTGTTACACCATCCATCCTTTCCCTCCCATCGAAGAGCCTTCGACGCGTCAGGGCTCGTTTAACACAACKACGCGTCAAAGGTATTCCTAGAACAGCAACCAACGACATGCATGCAAAGGATCAGTACTATTCCACGGTATCGAGYCGAAGTTCTACTCTACCACTAGTAAAGCTCGTCGAAGCCGTTGGATGGTTCAATCGAATCGACGCGTCTCTCTCATCGACATACTCTTCAAGATCTCTATGTCCTTTCGACGCGTCTAATACCAAATTGTACACTGCCTCCTATGACCCTCTGAACAGCGAGGCRCGGTAGGTAGTTTCCTATACGAGTAGAGCCTCGAAGGCTCCATGACTGTTCCACGATACCCGTAGCCACAGCGCTCTTCGAAAAGAGCGGCCGGGAAAAGAGCGATTAGTCGTTAAAAGACCAGGTGGATGACAAGATAATGTCCAAGAGTAACCCTAGGAAGATGCTACTTAAAGGAGCATTCCACACGACGTGCTCGATTGCTCGTTAAGAGGTTTCCGAAGCTTGCTAGACAGTGACCGGCTTAGACTATAGGGGTGGCCCTGTTCCAAGCGTCAGTTTCGCATAGGGTAAATTCTCTGCCACTCAAAAACCGTCCTGCTCACATCAGTGATTGAGCTCTACTGCTTCGAGGCCAAGGAAACTTACAAGGAACCGTCCATCAATATGGTTCTTGTGTTTCACAAGGAATGTGTTTAAGAGGACTACTGTGCAGACATAGGCTACGGTGAGTGACAAATGAAGAAGACGGAAGCTTCAATCAGCGAAGTCAAGATCGTACATGTTTACTTTATTACATACCCTTCTATCGGTCATCGTGGTTCGTGCGGTTACGTCTCAACAAAGACCCCTCGCCCTTGTGCTTGTAGAACTCATGCCCTCATGTGTCTCGTTAACGGCCGTTCCAATACATTCCACCGAATCTATGTGGTTGCCTGACTTCTCTTCATAGCTTGAAGTCCAGCACTATCAAGCACATCAGAGGAAATCTCCGTCTCCAAATCCTCCGAACGGATTTGGCGGTCTACCACCCATCCCGGCGCCTCTAGGGTGACCACCCGCAGGTCCTCCCGGCCCAAACGGATCGTCGTACCTAGCCCCAGGTGGAGCTTGTCCGTTGAAAGGACCACCGCGTCCGCCCTGTCCTTGGAAGAGGGGATCATCGAATGTGGGATGCATGCCACCACCTCCCATGCCGCCACCAAAGCCAGGTCCGATACCTCCACGTAGAGGGTCGTTGGGTCCTAGACCCTGCGGGTAGAGATCTCGCTCACCGATTCTTCCGAACCCGMCACCAGGTTGGCCTATTCCTCTGCGAGGACGCTGAAGATCAAGCTCGTCATCAAATCCTGGAATGGGTTCCGGGAGAGGACCGCGTGGACGTAGGGGCCGTGCGAGAGGGTCGTGAAGTGGATGAGGTTGAGCGCGAGGATCTSTGTCTTCCCTCAAAGGGTCGTACTGTGGTGTGTTGTCTTCCCGGCCTGGTGCTGGCTGCCTCGTGCCTGGCGTCGAAGCGGAGGACGACTCCTCATATCCCTCCTTCCTCAAGCTCGGCGCAAACTTCTGCACCAAATGCACTCTCATCAAACTTCCAAAGTCGCTCAATCTCCCTACACTGATGAAGGCATCCACCACCTTCTTCCTCTTTTCCTCTTCATCATTCCCCTCTAACGTAAGCGGTAGATTCCCCTCACTCACATAGTCCTGTGCCTTCATATCAAACGTCGCAGTCCTGTCGTCACCCAAAGCCATACCCATGATGACGACTTTTCCTCCCATCCTCGTGACTTTGATCAAGAATTCCATGCTCGATTGCCCGTGCTTGTACCGAAAAGCATAACTCCCACTCGTAGCATTCCATTCCTCCGGTAAAGGCTGTGTGTCCTCTGAATCCGAATGCGCTTCAATTCGGTGATCTTCCCCCAGTCCCACGAGCCGGAAAGCCAAGGCGATCATGGAGGCGTGAGCAGCCAAGGCGACGGCATCCCAAGAGTTGTTGATATGCGGCGTGGCGTCTTTTGGGAGGGAAGCTAGCATCAGTTTGCTGAGGCTGGGGTAGGACAGCGGGTTTGGGGGCGCTTCTGAAGGCATGTCGATTGAATTGTGACGGTAGGTTGTCATTGTGAATGGAAGGATGTAAAAGATGATTTATGTGTGGTTTGTCGGTTACACTGGCAGGGATGTAAAATGTAGAATGACGTCCGCTGCTGCCGCCTGTGCGAAGCGATGTGTTTGGCGGGGCCGCCGCATGTACGAGTTCGGTCCGGGTCGATCGGGTAGACTGTGGCGATTGCCGAGCCGATTCCAGCCTAACGGGCTTCAGGCAAATCAAGCGGAAGACCCAGCGAGCAGGACATATCAGTGAGGCTACAGAACCTCGTCGTTAWTGATCATACTTCTTCAAATTCATGTTCTCAATACTACTCAATGCTCTCATAAAACACGCGTGCCACCAGAGGCGTTGATTTCCCGACATCCACATTGGACTAATCCGCCCGAAGTTACCACACGTAACATGCCACCAAGGAGGCCACCACAGCCACCATATTAGCCATCACCGATCTCTTCACTCATAAGCACTCAGACTGGGTGGCAAGTCCTCCACCTTCGTACCCCACTCACTCTCGCTTTTCCCAAGATACAAGACCAACTCCCTTCCCTCCGTGAAGAAGTCATGCGTGATCCAGTTCTTCGTCCACTCCTTTCCGTCCAACTCTGCCCGTTGAATATAGACGTCTTCGTAAGTTGGATCGAATCCAACATTCCTGATCCTTGCCATTTTTCCAGTGACTGGACTTGTAATGTTCACATCCTCAAAGAAGGGTGGAGTAATCAAATAGACGTCTTGACCTGGATTTGGGAATAGCCCCATCATGGCAAAAGCTAAGAAAGCGCCCATGGTCCCTGAATCATCATTTCCGGGAAGACCTGCAGCAGTTGGGGAGAAGAATTCTGGGATGTAGAAGTGTGCGCGTTTAGCGGAGAGGGCGGGACGGCCTGTAGGACACATCGTCAGCAACTTTGTCGGCTTCCTCGGTGAAGAAGCAGATACTCACCAGCATAATGGTACTGATAAACCGTCAAGAAACTCGGCTCATTCCCAATGTAAGTGATGTTCTCGTCATGCATATACTCCAACCTTTTGACGAAGGTCTCCGCTCCCCCCATGGTCTTGATCAGCTTTGCCTGGTCATGTGGAACGTAAAAGGAGTATTCCCAGATGGAACTCTCGAACGTCTCACCCGCTGTCACTTGTAACGAGCAGATGGAAGTGGTGTTTGTGTCGATATTGGAACATCTGAGTGGTTCCTGAAACGCCCAGGTCATATTTTGGTATTTGGGTTGGAAGAAACCAGTGAAGCCTGTCGATTCGGTACTGTTGATCTTGTTCGATATTTGGTCTGCTTTGTAGAGATTCTGCCAGTTGCCGCTGGAAAGAGAGTATTTCTCGGTGTCGGCCATGTTGCCGAGGGCTGAAGCGAGCACAGAGATGCAGAAATCGTTGTAGCTGAGTCAATTGTTAGTGAAATGAAATTCGGGTGTTGGACGGTGCCCTCACCTGTACTCCAGACTCCTAGAAACAGAGCGGGTCTTGGTTCCGAAACCCTTGTAGTCAAAATCTTCAATGGGGATGTAGTTGAGCGATTTCCAGCTGTCGAGGCCTCCACGCCCTTGACAGCACCAATCTATCAGGCTGTCAGCTCAATCAAGTCATTCTACTGGTATCGGTCCAAATACCGTATGGCTCAACCTCGGCATCCTTGACCACCGCTTCGTACACCAAACCCCAATCGATCTTGCTGGAATTGATCTTTTGATACGCATCGGCCATTACGACATCGGCGTTGCTGCCACCTTGCGTATACCCTTTGCTGAGCGACATGTGGCAGTCAGGTAACCATCCGTGAATGTTGTAAAGCGTGAGAAGTCCCTGGAGCATGTCTTCGACGGCCGGTGTATCCAAAACCGTAAGGAACGGAAGCTGAGAGCGGAAGAGATCCCAGATGCTGTAAAATGTTAGCACGTCGGTGGCGCCACCTTCTCTGTATCAACTGACCAGTAGAAGCTGTCAAAGTATATGGTGTTCTCATCCACATCAGGTACCACCCCAGTATAGTTCTGCGGGTTCATCATCGTCCTGTAGATGCCGGAGTAAAAGTTCTTCAATGCCTTCTCGTCAACCCCGTTAGTAGAGACACTGATGGGTGTCATCTTCGCCCTCCAAGCATCTTCTGCCGCAGTCTGTATTCCTTGAAAGTCGTAATCCGGGATCTCAGCCTCGGCAAGACTGCACGCTTGCTCACTGCTTTTGAAACTTGTCCCAAGTCTTACAAGAACCGAGTCCTTGGACTTGAATCGATTGAAAGCTCCAGCCGGGACGGTGGCGGTACCACTTCGAATACCTGCAGGGACTTTAACTTCTTTGACATCTGCACTTCCGCGACTGTCGACGAAGATGCCATTGTCTCGAATAGAAGAACCTTGGAAGTCTGCACAGAAGTAGGCAACATAATCTCCCTCGCCGAAAGAGGGAAGGAAGCGTGCATTGCCTGTCATGCGGCCAGAAGTGGCATCTACCGCAATACTGGCATTGCTTTGGCGAGAGTTGGACAGATCAGTCAAGTCCATGAAAATTATTGGACTGCCGCTCCCTTCACTGGGAAAGGAGAAGCGGAAGAGAGAGGCGTGTTGAGTTGTCGTCATCTCAGCTTTCACACCATTCTGGAGCTGAAGGCCAAAGAACCCAGGAGATGCTTTGAGTGTGTCATTGATGTAAGGCGTTGCCCGTGCTTTCTTCGGGAACACACAGCCATTGATTGTGTCGTTCTTGCACTCTCCGTAGGCGAAGAGGGGAAAGAGACCGAGCGAAGGGGACGAGGAGCCCGTACCGGAGTCGTGCATTCCGGAGAAGCCAGTAACATTCGCTCCGTCTGTGGTGAAGCCACCTTGGTTCGATTGAGAGTCTGTGTCGGCAGATGCTTTGGCCAGTCCATATGGCAGACTTGCTCCTGCGAAGACGTTGCCTTGTCGTAAAATCAGCATTTGATCCGGCCATCCTCCCGCTCAACATCACTCACCTCCAGCTTGCGTGCCAATCAGTTGGTCAACATATTGCAATGGATCTGTGACGACCGCATACCCTCTGCATGCCAGCAGCGACAAGACAAGAGTGAGTGTCAACTCCATGATGCCGCCGTAAGAGAGTGGGGTGAGAAGGCAAGGAGAGAGGAAAGAAGATGTGAGCGCAGTTAGAAAAGCATCATCGAATGGAACAATATCAGACGAAACTCAACAAATTACTCTCTCGACATGGATCCCACCCCGCTAAACGGGAGGAGTGAAATGGCGGGGAAGAAGATGTGTCAGGTATGGGTACGGCGCCGTCATTCCGTTGAGGTTTGACTCGAGTATCCCCCCGATAGCGCACTGCAAGATTGTGTACTGCTGCGTCGCCGCGTCGGCCTATTGAATCTACGGGAGACGGCAGGCTTTCGCTGCGAGTCATCGGTTTGACCGCCTTGATGGCGTCCCTAGGAAGAAGCGGTAACAAGGAAGGACCAAGGATTCCGACATGGAAGATGCGGAGCCGGGGAATGGGCTGAAGATCTCCTGCTCGACATGCAGATCTCGCTGCGGAGACCCGAGTCGCGACCACGTGCTTGGTCCGCGATGCATAGCGTTGGGAATGTCGGTCTGTCCGTCGCTCGGCTTTGCCGAACCCTCCAGCTGTTATGTCTATGATGGACATCCATCCATGTAGGGAACGCGTGTGTCCCGTCCCGTCCCTGGAGATGCAATCTAATAATGGAGCCTTTTGTCGACGAATAGGGTGATGTCGCAGGGGTGGATTCAACAAGAAAGCGCGCGAGGCGCGGAAGGATCAACAAGCAAGGATCTACGAAGTCAGATAATGATCTTCAACTTTAAATTTGTACCATCCTAATATTGTCACATGTGGAGGAAAAGCCAGCCAGCTTCATGCATTGCTTTCGGTTGTTTGGGTATCGTTGCCATCGATTCTGCCTTGACGGCTCGTCTAACTTATCTCCTCGGAACGCCTTGCTCTTCACCCAGAAAATTACCTCTGTCGGTTCACCACGGATCGCCTACTATCGATTGAACGAGCTCAATTCGACTCAATCATAGCAGGAGACAATCTCCGTCTCGCCAAACGCCTGTCTCCGCTTTCAACACTTCCAATCTCCCCTACCTAATTCTACTCCAGCTCGATGGTAGCCGGAGGCTTGCTCGTCGTCTCATACACAACTCTCGCGACACCCGAGACTTCATTCGCAATCCGATCCGACACCTTCGCGAACCAGCTCATGGGTGCATCCGTGAAGATGTTGGCGGTCATGAAATCCGTAGTCTGCACAGCTCGGAGATGGATGATCTCTCCATGAAGACGCTRATCACCCACAACCGCGACACTCTTCACTCCCAAAACAGCTGCATATGCTTGTGAAATAACACGGTAGTAGCCGGCTTTGCGGATCTCCTCGATCCAAATCTTGTCGGCCTCTTGAGCAATGCGAATACGTTCGGGTGTGATCTCGCCGATGATACGGATAGCGATACCAGGACCAGGGAAAGGATGTCTCCAGACGAGATCTTCGTGAATTCCCATTTCTGTGCCCAGTTTACGGACTTCGTCTTTGAAGAGTTCGCGAAGAGGCTCGATGAGCTTCAGGTCCATCTTCTCGGGTAGACCACCGACGTTGTGGTGTGTCTTAATTGTAGCAGAAGGCCCCTTGAAGGATATCGATTCGATGACGTCCGGGTAGAGAGTTCCTTGAAGGAAGTATTCGATCTTGCCGGCTTGAGGGGTGTTTTCCGCCGCCTTGGCAATCTCCTTCGCTTTCGATTCGAAGATGTCTATGAATGTGTTTCCGATGATCTTGCGCTTCTTCTCCGGTTCCGACACACCCTTCAATCGTCCCAGGAAGAGATCCGATGCGTTGACGACTGTGAGATTGATACCGAGTTGCTTGGTGAGAGTCTCTTCCACCTCCTTGGCTTCATTCAGGCGCATCACTCCGTTGTCGACGAAGACGGCGTGGAAGCGTTCGCCAATCGCTTGTTGCAAAAGCTTGGCAGCAACGGTGGAATCAACGCCTCCACTCACCGCACCGATGACCTGTCCCTTCTCACCCACCAATGCCCTGATCCTCAAGATTTCCCGCTCGACAAAAGCGYCCATTGTCCAATTCTGCTGGGCCTTGCAGATCTTGACAGCGAAGTTCGAAATGATATGTCCTCCTTTGGGCGTATGGCTGACTTCTGGGTGGAACTGGATGCCAAAGAGGTCCTTGGTTTCATGTGCAATTCCTGCGAACGGAGCGTTGGTGCTCGTGGCAATTGTCAAGAAACCATTGGGCATCGCAGACAGTTTGTCGCCATGAGAAGCCCAAACCTCAAAGCCGTCCTCCAAGCCCTCAAACAACCGATCGATATGCGCCGCCTTCCCGCTGTGTCGCGTCACTTCCAGCGTGACTCTTCCATATTCCCGCTTCTCACCAGCCACAACCCCCTTTCCATTGTGCCATGCGATTTCCTGCAGTCCGTAGCAGATTCCCAAGATCGGGACACCCAGATTGAAGACTTCTGGGTCGACGTGCGGTGCATCCGGGGCATAGACTGAGTAGGGGCCTCCAGAGAGGATGACACCCTTGGGTTTCCACTCCAGATCGGCCAATTTCTGGGTGCACGGCAGCATTTCGCTGTAAATGTTCAATTCGCGAAGACGGCGCGTGATGAGGTGGGTGAATTGTGAGCCGAAGTCGAGGACGAGGATGGTATCGAAGGATTTGTGAGGTTCAGCGGGCATCTCGCTGCCATTCTGGGTCGGATCGGTCGCCATGATGGGTGGTTGTTGTTGAGGGAATGAGAGGATGAGAAAGAAAGTGAGTTGAATGAGTCGAATGTTTTCACCTTGCAGATTCCCCTCCCAAGATTTTCCGAATCGTTATCTTAGCGCCTCGCTTAACATGTGCATCCCGCTCCATCAATACCCGCAATCAGCTAATCAATTATCAGGCGCAATTTGACTGAACTTGGCTGGGAAATGTAGCTGACCTTCCTACTACAACAATCTAACAATACTCCCAGCTATTCTGTGCAAACGCAAACAATCCTCTCACAAGTATGGATCACATGTTTCTATCTCGTGGAGACCTGGCCAGCTTCACCTCTCGCCCCACTCGGAGCACCGTCAGTCATCTCTCTCCAGGTACAGTATCCGGGCACCTATAATCGTCGAGCCAACCGTTCCGCATATCGATCCTTCTTCACATCAATCATTGGCTCTCCTGCAGGTGGATCTCCTTCCTTCATACTATTCCCGGTCGCCCCGACCACAGCATCAACCTTTTGCCGAATCGCCTCCCACACCTCATCCACACCTGGCCTGGAAAGTGAATCCTCCTCTAGGCACCTCACAACTAGTCCCCTCAATTCTTCGGAATAAAGCTGCTCGACGTGGGGTTTGAAAGCCAGCACCCCTTTGTCGCCTGTAAATTGAAAGGGCTCAACACTCGCGACTTCCTGCAGATTCATCAAACTCAACAGAACCCTCCCCACAGCCCACAGATCGCTCGCGGAACATACACCGGGACTCTGTTCCGGCCCCGCGCCTTCCTGCTGCTCAGGAGCGCGGTATTCCTTTGTCCCGATCCCCGTCTGCCAGCGCATGGCCTGGTTCCATTCCGTCGCAAGTCCAAAGTCTCCCAGCTTCGCGGCTGGAATTTCTTTCCATTCCCGCTCCTGAACCCTACCGAGGAAGATGTTCGCGGGCTTGATATCTCGGTGCACAACGACTTTCCGGGACTCGCCCTGTGTCGCCGCTCCAGGTAATCGTCCGTCCCTCAAGATACAAAGCGCAGAGACCATTGCTTGGAAGATCGACCAGAGCTGCCGTTCCGGAACGCTTTCACCTCTTCCGATAGCCCTTAGAATCATCTCTTCGACATCCCCATGTGGACAATACTCCATGTATATCCTATACATCCTCAAGCTCTCATAAATCGCATATCCTCTAGACCTCACCATCGTATCACTCCCCTGAATATTCCCCATATCTCTCATGATCTTCTCCTCTTTGATTACGCGTCGATACATGTGCCCCTCCCAATACGCTGGAACATTGAAAAATTTCCCTTGATAACATTCCTTGATCACAAGCTGATCACTCAGATCTTCGACGCGATTGTGTTGTCGCCAGAGACTGGCATCACCCCAGCTTCCTGCTCCAAGAGGCCCTTGCCACCTCCATTCTCCTTGAATCTTGCTTCTCTCACCACCGAAACCCAGACTTCTGCTTCGATCTGAACGTGTTGGGAGTACGGGTGTTGGATCATATGGAAGCCAGAAGTATCCTCTAGGACGAAGTTCATTTCGAATGCCATTCAGGCGCTCCCACTCGGTATCCTCTCCAAGTGGAGCACAGAACAAACGCCATTCATTCCAAGTCAGAGTGTCGATCACTTCCATCTTATCCTGAGTCCGTCTCACCAATGCTTCGCAGACTTCATCAGACAGCTCAGTGTCTTCTCCAACATTACTAGCGACGATTATCCCATAATTTTCGTAGAATTCTAACACGCGATCATGCAGATCTCGAAACCGGTATTCTGTAGTGCCATCCAACGATCCTCCTTGGACTCTTTTTATGAGCTTTCTCCAATCTCTCAACGTTGTCGCAATGCYGGGTCCATACTCCGCCTGCTCCTTCTTCGAGCGGTTCATCAATTGATCCAGCAAACTATAATATACACCTCGATCTAATTCATCCGCTTTCATCATGGCTACTCTCCAGGGGCACCTAAAGTCCATTGCCGCTTTCGCTGGGGAGAGTCTGTTCGGATCAGTGGTGTTCGCGGCTTGTTGGAGGTCCTCAAATGAGTAAGGAAGGCCTCCAGCTTCGAAGTGGCATTTCATGAGATGGTACATCTTGAATCTCCTATTCCGTTCCATGAGGGTTTCTCCAGCTTTGACTACCGCTTGCCACTCTGACGCAGCGGCTTCAAAACAAACTCGTCGTAGGTTGACAACATGTTCTTCAAGTTCTTGACACATGTCTTCGTATCTTCCTCCATCTCGGACATACGCAACGCAAGCCACCATGTTTTTTATGGACCCATACTGATTGAACCTCATTCCCATATTCTGGATACATTCCATGAGAGCTTCGAACCATTCGAATTGCATGGGTCTCGTCCTCTTTCCTATGCACATTCTACACATATCAAAGACCAGAAGATGCAATGCTCTGTGCAGACAGCTAGGCCTCGTTACGTGTTTCTGGAGATATGCCCACCAGATTTCTCGCTCGGATTTGTCGCACGATTCGACATTTCCGAGCTGACCGTCGACTATCATGCCATGGAAGACCGACTGCAACTCCTCTGCCGCAGTGTCTCCGAAAACTGCTCGCAACCGCCCGATAGCGTCTAGCCACGATTTCCGCAGCCGGGCTTGCTCCATGGACGTCGTCAGAGTCTGCTCTTCTTGACTCTGGTCTCTTTCGTCGAGGATTGGATTGACATACACGCCATCGTTTGCAAGTCCTATTGCCTCCTTGTACTGTTTTGCAAGATCGACAATCATGTCGCTCTCAGCGCCATTGTCTCGCAGAAATTTGAGCGCATGGTACCAATTCAGTCGCATTCGTCCCCTCTCGTCCAGAAGATCTGCTCGAACGTTGTCGTTATAATCTCCAGACCAGAGTGTATCGAAAGAGTCATCTCCTTCATCATATTCGGCATATACTTCAATCGGCCATGCTTCAGTCCAGAAAGTTCCGTCTGTGCCGTGGATGTTCATCAACTTTGAAATCGAGAAAAGGGAGTTGTTACGGACCATGTCTTCTGGCATGTCTAGGATTGGTTGTACATAGCGTGTGAAAGCTGCGACGGGGCCGCTGACATCGACGGCTCTCTGAATCTTTCTCATGATCTGGTTGGGCGTCTCGTAGCTGCGAGAGCTTCCCGCGTAATCTCCCTCCTCATCACGACCTTGTCCCGGCGGCGCTTCKACAACCTCTCTGGTTCTTCCGTCCCTACTTTGTGCTGGTCCGGCACTGGCTCTGAATGCCGCTGCTGCCACCGCAGGAACAGCTGAAGAGTTCCTCCGTCTCTTGGAAGGCGACTGGTCCGCAAGATCTTGTTCGTTTCCACGCTTCGAGCTTCTCGTGGACACCATCTTCGTTTGCGCGACTCGTTTCAACACGGTTAATTGCGAGGTACCAATACTAAACAGTGCCCCGATGCCTCGAGGGCCACAGTTTTAAAAGGTTCTTTGTTCGAATTGTGGACTCAACCCGGAAGTGGTCTTTGGTGGCCATCTCATCTAGACAAAGAATCTTGGTCGTCGTTTCACAAAGCAGCTTGATTGGATTGATCAAGTCTCGGAATCTTCGTGTAGGATACTGTCAAGGCGAAGCGAATATTAGATTTACCGTGAGCCTCAAGTATCAATCCAAAATATGATAGCCTCCAGGAAAAACGTATTCATTTGACGGTGGAGGGTAATCATCAGCTGGAAATCAAAGGCTGATGCATACTTCATACCTTAATGGCATGCTGTGGTGCCCAATGTATAGCCTGCTCGTCGCCATACGCGGTCTGGATAATGTCTAGTGTGGGAGGGTGTCGCAGCTGCGAGCATAGTGGTATGCTCCAGAGCTGATGTAGATTCACGTACCGCAATGTTTTCGGCAAGCTTTGATGAAGTGCCGAAGCTGAAGTCATGGTATCGGTGTGGGCCGCTTCGTATTGTGTAAATTGCAGTATGAGCCACAATATGTACATGAACAGCGCGGAAATCTTTGTGTTGAAAAGTCTGGAAACTGCAAGCTGCTAACCAAGGACAAGAAAACACCTTCCGTGTCAGTGGATCTCGAGTGCCGCTATCTGCAAAATAACGATTCCGTAGAGTCGTGGGACGCGACGCAGCTGACGGCTTCCAAACTTCATCGTGTCTGGAGATGAAGCTGGCGACTTTAAAACCTTGAAAGGTGAGAGGGTGGCAGTAATTTGCAATTTGAAGGTAGTTCTCAAGATCAATATCTCCAGAGAACTCCTGGAAGCTGGCAAGGGTATCCGCGTGTATAGCATCGTCGCCATCATACGCCTCTTGCATGCATTGTTCCTGGGGTAGACGGGTTCGTGGCAGTGAGCATGGCAACACGCTCAAGATCCGAGCCCAAGTGAAGGTCGAACTCGGAGTGAATCTCAAACACCGTAATCTTCTCAGCCAGCATCATGGAAGTGCGAACATTATAGTCGCAGTACCACGGCTCGCTGGAAGTGTCGTAGCGGGTGGTCCGAGGGACGTCTCCTAGGAATTCGTCTCGAAATCCATAATCTGGTGGCAGCGTGATAGATTCATYGCCAGCAGGCGACAACACTGTACTCTCACCAAGATTTCCACAGTCGTCATCTAAGGTCGATGCTTTGGATGGCGGTTCGTCTGAAAATTCTGCGCTGGATGGCGGTTCCGCCTGACCAGGCTTCTTCATGGTCAACGTTCCGAAGTCATCTGGACCAACCTGCTGTCGACGGAAAGTCTCGCCAGATCACGGTTGGAGAGTAGGTGCCAAGATGTGGATTCTTGATGTCCTGGTCGTTGAGAATGCTGCTCCGCAAGAGAAGTTTGCCGCAGCTACTTTGTATTTTGTGAACTAGATTTGGTTCGAATCGCCAAGTTTTCAAACATGGCAGGAAGCACTATGTCATCGTCCGATTTTTGTCGTGTCTGCACCGCTCGAGCCTTGGTAATGTTCGTTGGTTTATTCTGTTTCCGCATCTCTCTGAGGTGGTCCTCTACTGTCGCCCTCACGCTTTCATATGGAGGCGTTCCTTCACCGAACGTGGATGCTGCATTTTGGAGGTTTCGGAGAAGCTGTCCATGTTAGCGTATGTTCCGTTGAGACGTGGCGGATGAAAAACTTACTATGATCAACAATTCATCCTCGGGCGACGGGGACTCCATTTGAGTTGCTATGGAGTAGTCCGTTGTTGGAAGTGGCATTTCGAGGGGAGGAGAGAAAGCGAGGTGAAGTGAGGCCTATGTAGGTATGCAGCAGGGCCGAATTAAGGTTTGGTCCAAGCGCGACGGACAGTCATCGTCTTCTTAAAATTGCAACTTGCGACCTTTTACTTCACTACATCTACTTTGAATCTTGGACTTCCATATCGATAAGACAGGGCCCGGTCGTCGCCGATTATGGCGGATGCTGACGAAGATGTAATGCCACGGGCAGGCGGAGGCGAGGACGTGGATCTTTCAGATGAAACGCAAGACTTTCGATTCTTGACCTCAATATCGTATGCTGATCTTCAAASCAAGTCGTCTTGTTCAATCACTGACGAGTGAACAGGAAAGAGGATGCCACGATTCCCAAAAGAGGAGAAAAGGACTTTGAACCTCATGCCACTGCACTTCAATCTAACACATTGGCTGCATCGCGGCAGGCGATGCACAATGCTCTTTCTTATCAACGAGTCCATGCTCCGAAAGGATACACCATTGGAACATATCATCCGGAAACTAATATGGCGTATACCACGAGCCCTAGAGGACCGCTGTTCGCTAAGATGGGCCATGTGCGATCTGCAAAGAATGATCCTCTTGGACATGGCGAAGATCCCCAACGAGGGCAGCGGATTTGGCTTCTTCCCGAAGAAGTGTTATACCTGCTCGAACGAGGAACCATAGATATACGATGGCCGGCTCTGGACGGAGACGAAGTCGGTCAAGGGCTTCCCATGAGTCTACAAGGCGCATACGCCATGTTCCTTGGCGATAGCGAATTCCACAATGAGAGTCTTACTTTTGAGCGATACTCGGTCTATTCAGGTTTGAAACGTATGGGCTATACGGTATTGAGAGCACCGAGTTGGAACTCTGCAGGACCGCCTCCTGGAATGGAATGCTATCCTATGCCAGCGAGACGGACATGGCAAGCAGGGTTGCTCGACGCGCTATCATTCTGGAAGATATTCTGGTTCTCGAAACCCGCAGACAACACCTCAAACCACCACACTGGACCTCTTGTTCAAAATTCACTACATCGTGATTACAATCAAATCTTCCAACGCCTCGCACTCATCAACTTCCACGATCCAACCGCACATTTCCAAACTGAAGACCCAAGCAAAGCACATCCCGACTTTCGGATCACATACCACGTCTGGAAACCCGGCTCAACAACATTTAAGAAATCAGCTCCAGGAATTCCAGACTTCAGAATCGCAGTTATCAATGCTCGTGAGACAACACCTCCCACACTTGAACAAATGGGTGCTCTCATGGACTCGACACCCTATGACCCACCGAAACCAGACGGCCACATGCATGCGAAATTCAAGTATGGGTATAAGAATGTTATTTTTGCGATCGTGGACCAAGGTGTAACAAGTTATCTGCGGATCGCAGATGCTGCGTTTGGGCGAGAGAAAGTGTATGAGCGGAGAGCACCCGCACGTGGTGGAAAGCGTGGTGGTGGGAGAGGCGGCAGAGGTGGCAGGGGGAGAGGAAACGGTCGGTGAGGATTGCAGGAACTGTTGGCATCGTCATTGAACGGCATTGACGAAGCCAATCTTGCTGCGGTATTGACTCGATTGTGCTGCATTAGCCGCTACCTGGAATGCGATCGAGCGCAAGAATCGTCTGCTGCTGCGTAAGATTGAAAATCCAACGAAACTCGATCTGGAGTACGCGTGAAACTGGCGCGATGGCTGCTGCAATCACAGCGGCACCTCCGTCAATTATCCACGCCCACGTCCACGGCCTCCGCCACGTCCACGGCCTCTGCCACCTCTACCACCTCTGCCGCGATCAAACCCGCCGCGTCCTCTTCCGCCCCTCCCACCTCTTCCACCCCCGAAATCATCTGGTCTAGGTCCGGCTTGCATTCTTGCAAGCATTTCATCATCAGTCATATTCAGTGCATTCGGAATTTGCAACATCTGGCAGAATGTTGAAGTCTGCGGGTTGAGATATTCTCTGAGCCCTCCTTCAACTTGCTGATACTTTGCATCCTGCCAATTGCCGCCATCGTAGACCGGTGCTGTGATGGTAAAGTTTTCGGGCACCACAAGCACCGATTCGTCCAGCTGAGAATCCAGCCATTTTAGCTGCTCGTCGATCTGGCTGTAATACTCAGATTGGTTCTTGGCGGGAGGTGGACGAGCACTGGGGTCTCCGACGACGATTGGCTCGCTGAGGGCAAATGCTCTCGTGATCGCAAGCCATTCCTTATCGTAATGTAGCTTCAAGGGCCGAGCTGTATCTAGATCTGTCTCTGTCGGCACGCAAATGAGCTGCAAGAAATGGCGATTTGGCAGGCACTTGTCGAGCGCGAGGAATCTTGTCTCGGCGTTCTTGATATCCGGTGGATGCACATCTGGCYCTCGTTCTTTAGGTCGGTTGAATGAGGCGGGCAGAGCAGCGCGAGCCTCGGCAAGCACGCTTGATGTGGCATTATCTGGCTTCGGGGGCACATTCTCCTTTTTAGGCGCAGGCGTGTCAGCATCGTCCTCGGAAAGATCCAGCTCGATTTCATCAGGGTTGCGGGGAGCTTCGGTCGCGGCTGAGGAAGCGGCTGGGATAGGATCGTCGTCATCCGAAAGATCCAGATCGATCTCATCATCGTTCTTCACCGGGACATGCCCATCTTTTTGTACCAATCCTTCGTTGTGGGTGCCATTCTCGCGGTCTCTGGTAGCAACATCTCCGTTGGTGCAAGAGCCGTCTCCGTGGTTCATGACGGCAGCATACTTGCAGTGAAGATGTGCACTGAACCAATAATGAGGCCTCAGCCTCTCCGCAACTTGCTTCGCTGCAATACTCCCAAGCTTTCCACTTCTCGCGTCCTCTTCAAAGAAAGGCTTGAAACGAAACAATTGTTTGAAATTGCCCTTCCACTCAATCCCTTGCGGCCAGTCGTGGCTAATACCGATGTTGACTTGAGTCCGAATGTGGAGAAGCTTACGGGCATCGACTTCTCGCACATGGTAAATGCTCTTCATGTCGGACTCGTTGTAGGGGAGACGTTCGAAATGTGGTTTGCGATAGTCAAAGCCTTTCCAGATCCCACTGAGACCAGCGATTCTGAGCGGGCCAAGTCGAAGGACATTCGCAGCGCCCATGTAGTAGATGTTTGGCGCCACCCAGCCGCCATAGTATAGCTCGAATAGGTAATTGCTCGCTTCATGATTTCCTCCCACAAAGATCGTCAGACAAGGTGCAGTTCGGTGGCCAGAGTAGTATTCATGAAAGT
Source organism: Ramularia collo-cygni (assembly GCF_900074925.1). Taxonomy (NCBI): domain Eukaryota; kingdom Fungi; phylum Ascomycota; class Dothideomycetes; order Mycosphaerellales; family Mycosphaerellaceae; genus Ramularia; species Ramularia collo-cygni. The sequence goes on along the minus strand of NW_019716255.1, from coordinate 2,161,190 downwards.
CACACATCTCGCGGTATTTGGCGGGCATGCTGACACATTGTAGATCGTATGCATTTCGTACGGATTGAAAGTCGCCGCCGATGATGAGCAAGTCAACACCCGGCCAACCCTTCTGTTTGCATGATTCCTCAATGGAAGCATAGATGGCGTGTAATGTACCGTGGCCGCATCCTTCGACGGCAAGGCGCACCCCGCCTGACTCTCTCAGTTCAACACTCATGACAGCACTCAATGTCCAAGATCGGTGACGTTTACCTTACCTTGTTGTTGAAGGTCAAGGTTCAGAAGACATGTGAAGAAAGTACGTCCTTGGGGTGCTTACTAATAATGCCGACGACGATCAAACTTCACTTCTTGTCTTGATCTTTTACTTTGACACTAACCTCACACATTTGACCGAATGCGAGTTCAGGAGCGATGTCAGCATCGAGCGCGKTCACCTTACGCCTAGACCATTTGTCTCAAGCGGCGCAGTCTCTGGCGACTACTTCGCCTGCAGTATCTGGTCACCTGCGGACTGCTCAACGCCGCTTAGCAAATGGCGAAGGCCGATCTATTCCAACACCAGCCCATTTGCAGTTGTGCAAAGCATGTGGGAACTCGCTGATCCTGGGCTGGAATAGTGAAAGGTTGGGAAAAGGTGCCGCGAGCAAGAAGCGGACACGCCAAGACCGTCTTCAAAGGAAGGGCGGTGCGGAAACCATCGACGTTCGCTGTTCGGCGTGTGACAGTGTGAACACGATTCAACCGCTCAAGCATGCAGTTGCCAGTGCCCAGAGTATTGAACGCCAATTGCCAGTTAAAGTGCAGACAACAAAATCTCCAATATCGCAAGCCTCGGAGGTACCCAAGGTCCCGTCAACCGAAGTAACGACAGCCTCAGGCGCCAAGAAGCGTAACCGCAATAAGAAATCCTCGCTACAGTCTATGCTGGACAGTCGCAAGCCTACAACTCAGACTAAAGGATTTGGTCTTGGTCTAGCAGACTTCATGACAGGTTAAGAGGCAAGCGGGCACACAAGGCATTCGTCGGGGATTTATCGGCGAACGATGCTCAAAGCTGCTGGCGCTCTTGACACTCTGACCAGATCATCGAACTTCCTCTTGGTCAACACGAGCCAAACTCCCCTTGGTCGCGCAGTTGATGCTTCGCCAAAGCGAATGCATTCCCGCGGCACTATGAATCTATCGCGCCATGCATAGGTATGTGCGGACCTCTACGAGCCTAAACGAGTTTCCAATCTTCGTAAATATCAGATTTCCCGTCTCCGGCCTCGACGATCTGGATGATTGGGTAGCGAACGCCACAGCACGCCATCTCTCAGCCAGTAGATGAACCTCTCGCCGACGTAACGACAACATTTTGACACTGCGGTGGTTTTCTGCTCAGGGGGCTCAATATTATGTCTTGTCCGCCTGTCTGGCTGCTTCGCTTGATTGGCCAGGTCTAGGATCCTCACTGGTGGGTTCACTCCGCTTCACTCCGCTTCGCAAACCTCCGCTGAATGATGAGGACCAACGTGCCAACGACTGTGGCTCCTGGCCAGGCCCTCACTCTTCAGCTAAGCAGGCTTGCGTGATAATCCGCACATTGTAGTCACAAGCCACACAAGCGTCTTTCAATAGCAGTCGAGAACGTGGAATGCATATGATACAGTTCATACAATGCTGCATTGTCCTCATCCTCGGACCGAAAGGTTCCTTCCCGTTCCTTCACAAAAACGCCGCCCTACCCAGCATCATCCCCTTTACTTGAAGCTGATCTCATAGACAAGGAAGTAAAGAAGGGAGCCTTTTCCGTCATCTACACCGCATCATCTCAAGAACGCCACTACTCCCGTCCAACCCCGATGCACTCAAAGTCAAGGACATTTTGGAATCCATCATTTCCTCTTGAGATCAATCATCTCAGGAGTAGCGTCCCACTTTCTCCCCATCTCATTCATTTCGTCACTGTGTAAGTATTTTACTTTGACGATGATGATGCGCCACGTTCGCCTCGCTTCCCCGAAAACAAAACCATCAAATCATCCAATGAGCATCAACCGCCTCCACCTCCATTTCCATTCCCATTACTCTGCGCATCCGCGGCACTTCTTCCTCCAGGAAGATTGTTGAACGGTTTTATCGCAAACCTTCCAGGATTCGCAGGACCTTCATTCTTGACTTTCAAGCTGCCTTTTCTCCTCAATGATTGATTCGGTATGTGCTGTTGAGGAGCATTCACGGTGGAAGCGGGGTTCGCAGGAGGAGATTTCGGCTGGGATTTGGGAGAGATGGGGTCAGGTTCAGGAGCACGATTCTCATCTTGTGGATCCGCGCTTCGAGGGCTGTTAGCTTTCATCCCGCCGCTAAGTGAGGCAGAGCTGTTGCGGCGTTTGCCGCTTCCCATCATTTTCCCGAGCTCGTCTTCATCCTCTTCTTCTCTGCGACGTTTCATAGCGATGGATTCGAGGGGGCTTTTTTGTGACCCGGTTGGGCTTTGCTGTGATCCGGGCGATCCATCTACTGGCACGGTATTCCGACTTCGTCCTCGGGGGCTGTCTACGCCTTGTTCGGGAGTGCCGATCTTCTCTTTCCGTGCCATGGGATCGGGTGAGCTGGCCAGGACATCCATCAGATCTTCTTCATCGTCATCCGGATAATCGACAAGCGGTTTCGTCGCGGGACTTGCGTGTCCATTTGGCAGTCTTCGGGGGGACTCCACCATCATGGGTCCAGTCGGTAGATCGTCATCGCCCATATCGCCGTCCATGTCGTCGTCGCCGGCGTTGAAGTATGMGTCCTCATCTGCATCTTCCTTCAGCCCGCTGAAAATCTGCCTGCCATTCGTCATGCGTGCTTTCAAAGCATCTGGAGTATCCGGTTCTGTTGTGAAGCTCGCGTCGCCTTCACCGCTGGGTGCGATGTAAGGATGTTGAAGCTGTTCGTACTTTTGCACGACGCCCTGGAAAGTATTGACATAGGTAATACCCATCAACCGTTCTCGGTAGTTTTGCGCAAGGTGGTTGATCAGCTGCTTGATGCCCTCTCTTTTGATGTATTCAAACATCTCCAGACAGGCACTGTTGAGCAAGTTATCTCGAGGCATGGTCTCGTAAACAATGTTCAAGATGGGTTCAAACAGCCGGTGTTGGATGATCTGTCGGTTGTGGAACTCGTCTTGGAGTCCGATGCATATCCGGAACCATTTCAACGCAACAAGTTTCATATACTTTTGCGGACATTCCAGCAACTGTGCTATGCGTGAATGTAGGTTCTCCGCCAATATGAACAGCTTTGATTGATAAGCATGCTGTCGGACGAAAAACCCCAACACCTCAACAAGGTGGGTAAAGAGGCTGGTCTCTTGAACAGTGAGACCGGCCATGGACTGTCGCTGTTCAAGATCCTTCAAGGGTTGGAAGAGTCGCTTCGCTCCATCGTCGTAGAAGGTCTGGATAAACTGGTTCGCCTGGGTCGGTAGCGGCCGCCCATGGCCTTGCTCGCCTCGCTGTTTGGCGACGAAATCGGTGGTCTGTGCTAGACCCGCGTTGACAGGTGATGAGTCGAGAAGAACTTTGATCGCTTCGGCCATCTGACTCTTGACCCCAAGGTCCATTTCGAGGAGGAGCAGATCGATCAAAGTATCTGTAAGAGGTACTGTCTTCTCGTTGATCGCTCTTGCAATGCTTGCGCGGACCATAGGCGCATCGTGGTCGATGAGGCACATGAGCACGTCCGTACCAGCTACACGCACAGATGCGTCATGATGGCGAAGAGAAAAGGTGATGACGCTGAATAGGCCATGAGCGAGGAAATTTTGGTAGRGCGCTGCTCGAGACGGCGGTTGAATGTTCTTCGCCACGGAGCAGCAATTCTGGATGAAAAGCACTGCAAGCTTCTTCCTCTCAGCATCCTTCTTGTCGTCATGAAATATTGAAAATAGCTCTTTGAGAAAGGCCTGATTGGCCTGAATGTGGTTGACGATGTCAACCTGATGGAAGAATATGAGAGAATTGAGGACGGAGAAAGTAGGGTCGTCGAGGATGCGTGCGAGTACGACGTCTTTGAGGTAGAGCAGACGGTACGTGTAATGGATCTTTTTGCGGATCTCGGTGTGCTCAAAATGGACCACTTCTTTGAACTTGGTGGAATCGGAAAGATATGCACGATGGTTTCCTCGATGATGGGGAAATTCGGGATCGTCTGCAACACAGTCAGCATCATCAACGCGGCCCAAAGAGCGATCTGCTTACACTCTAACGCGCCCACGACACCCATGATCGCCTGGTCAGTGACCGCGAATTCAATGATGGAGGTGTCGTTGAGCAAGATGAGGTGCTTTGTGATTGTACACAACTTCCACAAATCACCGAGAAGATGTAATCGCTCGGCCTCCTCCACCAGAGGCGCGAGTTTGAGCAGATACATCTGTCCTGTGCTCATGACATACTTTGCCAGCGCGTCTCGTCCTGCAGGAGTGCCCGATGTAGCCCGCATTGCCTCAACAACCTCTTCCAGCTTCCCTAACGCGGGCTCCGGCAACGTAATCACATGTCCCGTGTCTAGCAAGTCATCGGATATGCCGTCCTCGGGCACCAAGCGCGACTGAATGTCACTAACAAAGTCCCATATCATGGCGCATCCATCGGCTTCCTGGAAGCTCAGCGCCATGTCCACGCCGTTGCTCTCGGTCCAGACGATGAGCGTCTCTTGCTGTTTCTGGTAGCCGTCATCCTTGGCTATGTGTGTTTCCRGCAGCATGCGCGTGGGTTCATCCTCGCTGGTGACTTGAATGCGCGCGTCGAGGTGTTCCGGCGCGGCRTTTTGCGCGCTGAAGACGTGTCCCACGCAGAATCCCGTCCCGCGATCATACCAGTCATTATTCTTCAGTTCATACACCTTGACTCGCTTCTTGTCGTTGGCAGGAGCGAGCGCCATGCTGATGCGCTGCCTGCTGTCGGTGGTAAACGCGCCAGACCATCCGTGTCGCTATGCGCCGGGCGAGATGGCGCGGCGGCGCGGGTTCCGTTGCGCAGCGGGCGCGGGGATTCCCACTTTGCTGTCCAGTACCGGCAGAGGGAAGAGTGATGGCGGAATGTTATCTTTCAGCGACACGCGACGATGTGAGGTATGACGCACTGGGTGGTGATGCGAGACAAGTGATGTTTCTGCCGATCGCTAGGCCGCCAAGCGCAAGCTGATGGTCGCGTGTTTGACGTGGGGACACTAGGATAGAAACTAGCGGAGAATTTGGAGACTTCCAGGTCACGGTACTTGAGTACATCATCCTGACCTTCATTCAACGACTCTCATCGAGACATCGAGACGGATCGCATAATCAAACGCACTATACATTGTTGAGCCGTGAGTTGCTCAGTAGTGCCTTGTTCTTATCATGACCTTTGGGTGTCTTGCCTTACCTTACTTCGCCGCAAACCACAATTTTCATACCTATCCCCTACCACCAACGATATCTCCCCAGACTCTCGAAACTCGTGGTGGAGAAGGTAGTGYTCGACCGGCACAGRCGGCACACCGAGCGTGAGGGTATCTGGGTAGTGTGAATATCTGACCACTATTCTGAGCATCATGCATTTCCTCTATCTCTCGATTTCTTTTTCACCTTCACCAATCGTATCTTAGCGTTCGTGTTCGACGTTATCGCTCAAAATCGCTGTCACAAAATGATACATGCTGCGGCGTGCCTGTTGTCGGTGTCATGGTACCTTCAAGGCTGTAGCCTCTCTTGTGATGTGGGCATGAGCGGCTTCCATAGCGAAACGAATCGAGATGCTTGCTCCAACTTACGGATTCTCGCGCGTCGAACATCTCCGCAGACGGCTGGAGCATTGCGATGCTACGGCGACGGCTCGGGTCGTGCAAGGCGACTCGTGGCTGCACAAGATCAAAATGGTTGAACCGGTAGTGCGCCCAAAAACATCCGGCATCTTCACTACGCCACAAACTATCTTCAGAGCGACGAGTCGCAGGACTGCGTGTGAAAAGACTCAAAGCATTCCAGCAAGACACTGCATTGCCGATCATTCACCTGCAGCCGCAAGCCAAAACTCTCTGCCAATGCGGGGTGACAAGTTCCCAAGAGAGTCTGTCTCTATGTGACGAGGAATGTGAAGGCAAGCTGCTCAGACCAGTGGTTCATACAGTCTTACAGACTACCACATACGAAACACCAAAAATCGACACAAGCACGTGCTATTGACCCAGCTGTGAGCCTTAAAACGCCCCACAAATCCCAGCAGCCCAAACGCCATCATATCATCATCATCGTTTCGTAGCATTCCACGTCGCGGGCACCAATTCCGGCCAGTCAGGTCTGGTTCCCTCTGCGCCATATTTGGCTTGCCATGCGAAGAAGTACATTAACGCTGCCAAAGGTTGTCCGAAAATACAGAAACTCAACCAGAATATTAGATTTCCTGCAAGTCTCACGTTATGTCCTGTTCCACCATATTTCTTCAATGAATCCGTAAGGAAGATTAGAGGTAGTTGGCCCATCATTCCCAGAAATGCGACACCGAGGATGTTGTGTGTGGGAACCCCGACGAGGACTTCGTGAAGTACGCCCGAGAAGAGGAATGTGAGGAATTGCGCCAGAGCAGGGTGAACGCCTCGACCAACCATTGGGGCGTAGATGTGTCGTTTCATGAAGTGCGTGACGGGTTTGTTCCAGGAAGTCCAGTATTCCCGGATTCCCACACTATTCCACCAATCTCCATAGAACTCTCGATCCCCGAATCTCAGCACTTCAGCAAGTGCATTGAGGAAGGATTGGAACAAAGCGAAGAAACCAGCTAGCCAGCAGACGAGGCTGATGGTGCTGAGCTTCATCACACGCTCCAGAATGTTGAAGCCGTGGAGTTTGGAGATGTCGTCAAGGGAGTTCTGCAGGAGAGGTACCGCATATTGGGCGCACGTTAACCAGACCAGGACGCAGAGCAGGGAGAACTCAACAACCCGACGCAGGACAAAGTCCCAGCGGATCTTCGGGGACCGCGGGTAAACCGGTTGGTAAACAAGCGTTGGCGCCCACCAAAAGTAGCAGATATTGGTCAAGTTGATGTTTTCTGGGTAAGGACAAGACGCATACATCGCTGGTAGGGAGTCCTCGCCGGAGGGATCTGGATGGAGGTATGAATGTCGGAGATCCCGATTCGTAAAGGCGAAAGAGCAGACTTTCAGCCACACCACAATCGCATGGACTTCGATCAAGAAGCCAAGTCCCGGGTTGTGTACGAGGTAGTATACGACATACGTGGCAAAGGCCAACATGAATGTCGCATTCACAGCATGGCAGAAGGATATCATCCTCCAAGTCGAGAACMAGGATTTGACCTTGCTTCCCTCCTTCTTAGCTGTGTATGCTGGGTCTTTTCCGTCTTTCCTTGCCTTTGCGATCAAGACGGCATACTTCGCGGCCGCGATCTCAATCAGGTACGCTACGAACAAATGACATGGCGTCAAGGCATATAGTATCCCAAACCATTTCCAGTCTTTGTCCTGGATATCTGATCCTGACAGTGTAACCAGTATGCCGTACTTTTTGAAGTTCTCCACCATCAATCGTATGTTCGAGATGACAATGATCAAGCCCATGAGGTTTCGAAAGCCCAGAGAAGAGGGTGTTCTCGGCGCATCCTGGCTGAATGCCGAAGCTCTGGTTTCTGCGTGAACGGCAAAGGCGTGTTTGTATTTCTTGGAGGAACGCGCGTCGACCTTTGAGGGTGTAGGTGGTGGTGAGAGTACGCCATTGGTGCCTGCGCTTCCGCATGGAACAGATGGCAACGAGGACCCATTTGGTCTACCATTGGTGCGGACAGGATCGAGCAGACGGCCGTTTGACAGGGCCGTCKTCGTCGCGGTGTCCGTCATCTGTGGTGATGAGCTTCCAAGCTTGTGCCAAGCTGAGGATGTGTTGATGTTGATGGAAGGATGGTATTCCGTGACGCGGAGGAATGGCGATGCAGAGCTTCTGTTTGCCACTCTTCAAGGACGCTTCAGTGGTCGCACAACATGTGTGTGTCGAAGAGGAGGGGAGTCTATGCGGATGTCCATTGGCATTGATAAACTTTGAGCTGATTGTTGGAACAGGCTGGGGATGGAACCTAGGATGAGTGGAGACAAGGATGCCGTTGGGAATGTTGCCGATCTGAGAAAGGGTCCAAAGCTCGACCTCGACCTCGCCGCAATCCCAGACCCGGGCTGCCAGTATGGGGTATGTTTACCTGGGTATCGTCCATGGGTCTCGCCAGAAGGTCTCGATGAGGTCGCACGCTTACAGACACTTTGAGACGACTCGACAAAGACGATTGAGAGGAAGAGACACTCCGTACTAAGTAATTACGGTGTCCGGAATCCTTTTCGAGAGAGAGCAGGAGCCAACGTCCGCTCCCAAAAGCGCGTTGTACAGCTGTGCAGCGTCTCTCAAAAATTCTAAGCGCTATCGTCTCGATTATACAGAAAGCAGCGTAGCTGTCATCAACATCTCTCAAGCATCAGTCAGATCGATGAGCTCCGCCTCGGAATCACTCGGCTTGCGCTTCTTTGAGGCATGACCACCCGAAACGACCTCTACACCTTCCCCGTCCTTGCTACCGTCGGCGTGTACCCACGCACGCTTCTCGTTCTTGATTTTGGCCATGTCTTCCCGCTTGGTCTGCAATTGTCGCTGCAGTTGACCGATCTCTGCTGCCGTCAACGAAGACGGATCCCGGTCTTCTAGTGCCAGAGGCTCAGGATCCTTGTCGATGACTCCCTCGATTTGCAACTCCCTTCGTGAGCGATACTTGTACTCGAATATAGCGAATGGCGTTCGGCCGTAGGGAAAAGCGACCTCGACAGTTTTAGCGACGCCAGCGATGTTTTCTGGCTTCGCAGTGCTTTGAAGATGTCAGTCGATCAATCACATCTTAGTGCAGCTGACGTACCTTGCTTGATTCGAGATGGCGCGACCTTTGAGACACTTTTCGTGGATACTCGTAGCAACAGMTGGCTTGAACAGATCCGTGACGACGCTGGTATACTCTTGTCCTTGCGTACACCAGATGCATTCGATCGTGATGGTCCCAAGGTGCTTGAGGTGCTCCGGCTTCGTGTCCGTGGCATTTGACTCTTCATCGACCTTGAGCTGCGCAAACGCAAAACGCTGGAGTTCGCGACCGCGGGGAGTCATTTGATCGATGCCCTCAATGAGCAGGATGTATGGCTTGGACGCAAACCTCGACGCAGGGCAGACGCACCCTGTCACGCCTTTGCCATCGAGAAACACGTCGACGAGCATAGCTTCGTCAGGGCTTCGGGCTGCCCAAGGTGGCATGGCGACCTGAACAGCAAATGTCGAGTCGGACACCGCCTCGACATAGCTGCGAAGAGTTGGGTAGAGATCGGGCTCGTCATTGTCGGAAGCGCGCTCGTATTCTTGTAGGCTGCCACCACCAGCACGTAGCTTGACCTCGAGTCCTGATGCAGTCTTCATCGTCGACGGAAGATTGAGGCGCGATAGCGCGTGGTCGCAGAGTGGTGATGAGAGTGTAGGAAGGAGCCCTGGGAAGTTGTGGGGGCAGTCGCGACGTGCTTGAGAAGGCATGAGCTTGGAACGGAAAGTGAGAGTGCAAGTGCCCATTCACTTGCCGTTGGCCTTCTTCACACGGACGTTTCATTCTGATCATGTCCTGCTCATACRCGTTTGAGGACCTGGGTTTTCAATGCGAATGCGAAGAAGATGATACATTACCTCGGAGCACTTCAATACTTTGCCTGCCTACATCTCGCGAGCAGTTCCAGACACATCGATCCGCCGCTCCCTCTCTCGGCAGATGTTTTAATACCTTCAATCGGAGATGCATCATCTCGGTTTGTCTTCTCCAAGCCCTCCCACCGGCCACTCTACACCTCTTTCAAAGCAGCCAGAAAGTCTTCGGAAGCTACCCTATATATATATACCATCTGCTGGACCAGTATCCCACCTTCCATCGGTCTTGCCCTTTCCTACAGCTGCTCGGCCAGCGTCTTGCATGCGATCTGCCAAATGCCATTGGTGGAAGAGTCTTCGTGGGGCACCCATTGTCGCCATGGCGCAGCGKGAGGGGGAGTTAGCGTATGGAGATTAGACGGCATGTATTATCATCGCATCCATGGCATGTCGGGCCTTCACTCGAGGTATTGCGAATACGGGGGTGTGAAAACATGGTGTTGAGACTCGTGGATCTAAATGAACGCGTCGGGTTCATTTTCACAAGTCTTGAGATTCGAGCTGCACATTCGAGCGGCACAATCCTTGCACATTCCTCCTTTCCACGTCAACAGCAGGAGGAGTCTCTAGCTACTCCATGGTGATGAGAGAGGCTGGCAACATATCTAAGCGTGGACTGAGGGTCAATAGTCGTCTGCATGACTGCATCACAGACTGTCCTGTTCGCTCGGGCGCGTCCTCAGACGTTATGATCTTAAGGGTTAGGGTTGGGGTAGTTCATATTCTCGCTGCGCTTGATATAGGGAGTATCTAGGTCGAGGGACGGCTAGATTCGTGCACGGAAACCATTCTTTGGTATCATTACCATGTATTAGGCAGGTACTCGTCAATGCTATGTGGAGCAGATGGTCCTGTTCGTATCGGCATGACTCCCCCCAATCCAAAGWATGTCCCGCGAACGGAGATCCTCTCTCGAATTGCCGGCGAGCTCAGTTACCTCGTCGAGATTCAGTGCCCTCATTTAGCGAGACCAGGCTCTGAAGAGGCGACACGGTCTGAAGGCGATGATTGACCTGCAAAATTGACCTCTATGGTTCGCTTTTGACTCTTCGTGGGGGTGCCTTCTTCTCTCAAATTATTACCACCGTGGCGTGTTTCTGTGTAGGCAGTTTCCCGTACTGTAGATATGCGTGGCAACCCAGACCCCAAGCAATGTTGCTTGATTTGGCAGCTATAGTGAGATCGTTATCCCTTTGCCGTGCTCGTACTCCATGTACGCTCTTTTTTCGAATTGCCATTTTTGGCATGATTTGTTGTTCATCGAGTCACTAAGTGATCTCTTGTGGTCTAACCATAACTCTGAGCAAATACAGCAAGATCGTGTCGATTATGAATACGGTATCAAGAGGCGATGCCGAGGATATGTTGTCCTCAAAAGGAGACACGGATTCAGGACTCGCACGCTCGACCTTGTCTAAGGCAACCTTCCTAGTTTCAAAGCAAGAAGAGAAGAGGTAGTCGTAAAGCTACACTGAAGAGAAACTACCGCGCGGCCGTGACTAGAAAGGTGCTCTCACACATTCAACACATTGTTGGCTGCCTCAGTAAAGAACATCTATCGTACTTCTGGCAAATGCCAGAAAGCAAGGGTTCATCTAGAACGTTGGTTATGACATACCTAGTTCGATTTCAATCTCTATCATCGAGCTGTTAGATTGAGATTTCACCGGGTCGGAACCCCTGAGTGAGCCGTGGATGTTGTCTGCCACATCATTAGATACTATACCGCTTGGCTAGGTGTCAGAGCAAGGAGCAACCGCGATCCATTAAGACTGACATGGATGCTAGGATATCTCATGGATACGCTGGAACGACGATGGTGAGCTCGCAGCTCTGCTTACGAGTGGTCCACGTCCTCCGAAAGCTGAGAGTAAGACTGCGGAGTTGGATCTTGGCGCTGCCGATTGAGGGAAGTATTTTGAAAGACGCGACGAATCTGGCCTTGCGTCTAGAAAACTGGTCGAAGAATTTTGCTGGATTGAACGGGTAGAAATCAGAAAGGGCAATATTCGCACACTACCTTGTACCGATAGAATACGTCCGATGAAAAGTTCTGGACATACACATATAAGAGTTCAAGGTCCGTCCGAAACCGAAAGCAGATGTCAGTGTTTGATCAAAAACGGGTCACTCACCTCAAACTCAAACACCTCCGCTCCGCTCCGCAATATCATATATATGAGGGACACCCCGGTCTCCTCCCGAACTATTGACAAACACCCATCAGCCACAACCACCAATCCTGGTTCATGTGGAGAGCACCAGCCCAAGCAAGCTTCTCCGGCTGGTGATTGGTTGGACATGTCTCTGCCACTCTACCAGGCTCGCGGGCGCAAGCAGCTGCGGCAAGGGGAGAAACAATAAGATAACAAAAGCTTTCATTTCTTCGTTCTTCAATCATCATCATCATCATCATCATCATCATCACCATCGTTTGCTCCCTGGCGGCCTAGCGGGGTTTGCGGAAACATGTTGCGCAACCACGCGCCGGCAAGGAGATCCTCACACCGGGTTGCAACGTCCGCCTCGCCTGAACGTGCGCCGTACGTGCACACACGCTCGACATGCGGACAGGGGGTGCATGCTGTGCGCTGGCAGCGATCCTGCGAACAGCCATCCGGGTATAGAGGACGCGGGTTGCCGGAGCAGGTTTGTCGTTGTTGTGAGAGATGACCTTTCCTCCTCGTCGTGTTTGCCTCGCGTCTGAGCAGTCCTTCACCATTCGTTTGTCAATCAAGATCACGAGGCCAGGCACAAGAGACGAACGACGGAACTGCCCTGCGCTAGGGAGTCTCCCGCGATGGTTTGACGATGCAGCCAAGAAATCGTTTCGTTTCCGCAGTGCCAACGCATCCAACGCATCATCGCCGGGAAACCGCCAACCAACTCCATTGACTTGACATCCCCGACGGACCGGTACTGCATTCGCGAAGCGACCGAACAGCATTGTGCATGTCAAGGTCAGTCCAGCACAACACAGATTCAATCTCCATCAATCTGCCCATCATTTTGCTTCGTACCTGCCTTGACGCGCTTGGGTCCGGGCCAAACTCAATTCACGTCAAGCCACGCAATTCCGTCACCYCCAGCCACCGCAGTTTTATCGCGTCCAACCTCGTGCATTTACCCCCAGCACACGCAGACACGCGACAAACGCTTTCCCTTTCTGTTCACTCATTGCCCCTGCTGCTTCGCACCTCCCTCCGGACCATGGATCGATCTCCTCTCCTTCAATTGTCGTCGCCGTTGTCGTTTTTGTCTCACTCCTCACATTCGCTTACCGCATGATCTGGACGCGCAGAGCCCAGACGCACCACTGTCTGCACTCGCGCATAGCGCGCTGTTAGCAGCACCAGCACCAGCCCAGCATCCTGGTCGCCCATCCCCGACGATCGACCCGAACCATTGAACCGACCGATAATCATCATCTGCTTACTTGCGCGCGCATCACACAACACCCAATATCTCCTTCACCAGAGCAGCCGTGTCGACATATCGAGCGACTTTTAACGACCGAGACGCCCGAAACGAGAGAAACGACCGTTTTACATCGCATCTAGCCCGCCAGCAGCAACAGGCTGACATCCACTTTGCGCCGCATTTGCAAGAATTCTCGCGTGCCTCATCGTCGGCCGGAAGTGTGGGAACACAGTCACTTCGACGAAAGAATCGCTTTGCTGGAGAAGAACTGCGATCATCGCGACTGCGCTCATCATCTCTCGAATCGCTCAAGAGGTCTGACACCAAACAACGACAAGAAGAAACCCCACGAAGCCACCGGCGAGCAACCAGCGCTCACTACAGCACATCCACCCCACATCCCGCACTTCGCATCTCCCGGCGTACGCACTCTGCCATCCTCTACGCATTGGAAGAGGCTGTCCGCAAGCCCAACCCATTTACCATTGACGAGTGGGAGGAGAACGCACAAATGTCGGATCTTGGTGGTCGCGCGAGCAATGGCGGCGTCCGGACTACCGGTCCCGTACCTGTTCCAGGCGGGAGCACACCCGCCGGTATCCGCACGCCACGAGACATCATGCGCGATCGCGTTACGCGTGAAGCTCGGCGGCAGGAAGAAGACCAGAAACGTGCGGACGAGAAGAGGAGAAGTGAGGAGCGGAGGAAAAGTGCGGAGCGGAGGGCGGCGACAATACCCACGGTACCTGGAGCTGTACCTCGATTCAGTAACACCTCATCACAGTACAGTCCTGATGTCTCGGCGCAGACCGGTGGATTCGATGGATCTTCGGATCGTTACTCCCGCGTAGCTGGGGAAGTCGCTGGAACCAACGTGCTGGGTGAACCGACGGGTCGGTCTTCAGTAGACCAAGTTCATCGCCGAGGAGCAAGCATGTCACAAGTCGATCAACCGCGTCCCGCAACGGCAGGCGCAACTCGCCGAACGCAGCAACACACTGCCCCCGCACCCGTCCAACCATCTCCTCTCAAACAGACCTCGGCGACCCTTCCACAGGAAAGCAACTCCCAGCGCAACACAACTTCCTCCTTCCCTCACGCCTTTGAGCGATGGGAAACTCTCTCATCACATTGGGAAGGTCTCACCTCGTACTGGCTTCATAAACTGGAGTCGAACACGGAGGAGATTCGCGAGACGGTTCCCAATGCCTCAACCTTGAATCGACAGATTACGGATCTGTCGGCTGCTGGTGCCAATCTCTTCCACGCCGTTGTAGAGTTGCAGAGACTGCGAGCGAGCAGTGAGCGGAAGTTTCAGAGATGGTTCTTCGAGACAAGAGCAGATAACGAGCGAAGCCGAGAAGTGCAGGCAGGGTTGGAGAGGAGTTTGGCTGAGGAGCGGAAAATCCGAGAAGAAGTTTCCGCTGTCCATGTAGTGAATAGTGAGGAGGTGGAGGCTGCTAGGAGAGAAGTAGCCGAGATGAGGAGGGAGCTTGCGATCAGCAAAGACGAAGCGCGACGAGCATGGGAGGAGCTAGGTAGGAGAAACCAGGAATCTCTCGATCTCAGTCAAAGTCTGAAAGAGGGACGAGTGACGATCRTGGGAGGGGTGCAGGTGGTTCCGTGGTTTGGACAGGGCGGAACGAGTGTTAGTCAAGGTGGTGCCGCGAGGAGTGCATTTGTACAGAGTGACAGGGATGGTGATGATGGACAATACTACCACCAGGACCTCACCACAGCGCAACACGCTTCGGCTGCCAGTCCTACCAACACGGACCCCTTCACCGAAGGCGCAAGAGGCGGTCAGGTTTCATCTGGAAGAGACTATCTTCCGACAGCGGCCCCCAGCGCGAACCAATTCGCCGCTATGGCTAACACCTCTGCTCAGCAACAGCCGATGACGACTGCTGCCGTTCATCGCGCCGCTACAACTACAGCGGGATCTGCTTCCGGTTCGAGTGGAAGCGGAAAGGGCTTCTATCAACAAGGGAATGCTCCTCAGGTCGCGGCCCGACAGGAGCCTCGTGTCCGAACGGAAGAGGTCCGTTCTGAAGCCAGCTACGTGACTAGCGAGGGTGATACGGAATACGCCATCGACCCGAGCGGCAACATCCGTCGAGACGAGCACGGAGAGCCGGTAGTCTTCAACTCTCGTAGAGCGGACGGTAATGTCAGCGACGAGGAAGAAGACTTTGATGGTGAGGGCAGAGTCCCAGCACCGGATGCTCCTGAAGGCAATAGAGAAGGACCGGATTATGAAGGTCAGGGATTCGAGGGGTATCAGCAGTATGTTCCTCGACATCATCATCCAACAAGACTGAGTGATGTGTTGGAGGAAGAAGAGGAGAGAAGTTCGAGGCGGACAGGGGACGTTTGAGGCGACGTCGGTTTCTTTTGTTCAATTGGGTCTGTTTCTGCTGTTGCGATTGCATAAGCGTGCGTGTATTCTTGGGTGCGTCTGCGCGTGTGGAGATACCTCTTGCATCGAACGAGCGAGCGAGTCGTTGCTTTTTTCTGTTGCTTGCATGCTTGGAGGAAAGATTGGAGTACTTAATGTTTGTCGAATGGCGATGCATGCATATATGAGTGTGTAGGTGCTTAATAATCGAGATGAGAGAGCGAAATACGAGAGTTGGCATTGTATGACTTCCCTCCTCGTCTGCTTTCTTCATATGTATGGCTCTCGTCTCGATCCTTCCGAGTGCTGTCCGAATTGATCGTTGGTCGCGGGCGGAATAGTCAATGTCCCGCAGGCCAATGTGTCCTGCTCTTCTTCCTTGGCTCGCAAGATGTGTTGGCGGCACAGTCGATCTACGAATAACTTCTCAGTCGATCTACGAATAGTTCTTTCTTGGCCGCAGATCATATCTTTGAGCCCAAATCTTTCCAGGCTCCTATTCTCCTCATGATAACGTCCTGCGAGACCTCGATTTCGAAGTCAAGATTGATCACAACTCGAAGTCCGGACTGCAGAGTGGTCACCTAGTAGTGGTCCGAGACGGAGGATTCAGAAGAGGAGGTTGTCCCTTTGGTGACTGTCGATGCCATTCAAGGGCAGATGGTCCCGGAGACTCAAAATACCAACGATAGATAAGAAAGTTTCAGTCATTAGGATGGAGTCTGTGGCAATGTTTTATAATGCAGATTTTATCATTCAAGGCATTTATTTACAGCGTCAGATGATATATGCATCAGTCAATATTTCGGTCTGTGCTGACACATGACTCCGGATGGCGAGGATATGATGATTAGCTGTCGATTGTAAGAAGACGAGATCAGACCTGTGAAGGCCCAAAGTACAGCTTGCACCCTCTTCGGCCTTTGCAAGCAATAACCTCGAAAATGGTCAACGAACGGTGTTGTCGATTGCTATGCGAGGAAACGTATCGTAAGGTGCTTCATATTCAATCGATGTCTAGTTGTGTGTTGTGCACGCGTTGACTGTGGGCGACACAGCGTAACGACGATTTCCAAATTAAGGTTTACAATTTTATTTAGCGTTGATGTTGGTGAGTGAAAGTCGTCTCCACATTGCATAACAATCGTATCACACCGAGAGTCATGATATAGTACGTCAAAACTGGAGATACACATCAACAAGCCCTGTTCAATCCTGGGCAGAACCTGAACATAAATTATTTTTGCCTTTTGCCTGTCGCCCTTTTTGCTCTCCAGTCCAAACCTGGGCCACGAAGCGTGTTTGCCGTAGCAGGACCCATTCAACAACCTATTCAATAGTTTTTTTGTTGGTCTTTTTGCTTTTAACAGCTGTCTTCTTGCGAAATTTTTCCGCACCAACCAATACTCACTAACAACACCGGATGAATCGCTTCAGAAACCTCTTCATCCTAGCACTCCTTTCTTCCTTGCGCGTCTTTCTTTCACATCGACTTTCCTCAACGTACAAAACTCTTTCCAAGATATTCAATTCCTCGTCAAAACTTCTTGCAGTAGCAATCTTCGGAGACAAGGTGTGTAGTCGACTCCCCCTATGTAAGCTCCAGCTGATGCTCCGGTCGTTCTCATCGATATTCTGCTTCAATATTTTAATGTCTTGCATAGCCGATGCGTGCTCGACCGTTCTCGTAACGTTGTCGATGTCGGTGACTGTGATCGTTGGTATGATCGCTTTGTGGCGCGCGAAAGCCGACTTGGTGGAGCCCCAGGCAGGCGCCGATTGAGGAGTGAACATGGTGGTCATGATGACCAGCTGTTCAATAGCGGTCTGATTGGTGTCCTTGTTATGGTGATTGTGGTTGTGGTTTTCGCTTGCGGTTGTACGAGGCGTGGTCTTTTATTTGTCCATCTGGTTGATGAGGGAAAAAAATGCCTCGGTCAGGTGCCAGTTTTGAAATGGCTGGGTGCGCTCTGAAGACTGGTACTACCTCTCATCCTCAAAGTATAGAAAGTGTTAGACTCTGGACCCAAACTTCAGACTTTCGACCGCAGTAAAACGCACGGAAAAAGCAAGTACTTACACTTACGAACGAACGTCAGTAGGACATGTGAACCTGATCTCGGGATACGCGGCACTCAAGCCAGCGTTGACCATTTTCAAGTTTTCCTTGTTCAAATCACTCTTGAATTTGAGCACAGTGTTCTTGTCGTTGTCGCCTCCTTTACAGCTGAGCTTGCCTGCAATGTTAAACTTGGTCTCAATCTTGGCCTTGAGCTCGTCGCATCGACCGCCTCCCAGAAATGGACGGCCGACGTTGACCTGGAAGTAGGCCTTGGAATAGTCGTGCGTCAGGCTTTCCGTGTTGGTATAGCCGACGCATGTTGCGGAGTCGGAGTTGGGGGCAGCGAATGCCGGTGCCTTGATGGCGACAGGTGCGGCCAGCGCACTGTGGAGAGCCAGGAGGGTCATTGCGATGTATTGCATGTTTGCTTTTATGACTGCCGGAGTCTGTGTGTTTGGAGGTCAGATTTAAGAAAGTGTGGTAGAAGAAGAATAAGAAGAAGTAGAACAAGTGGGTGAGGAGTGGAGTGTTCCTCTACACCCTGCGGGCGACAAAGGGAGTTGTAATGCATTGTTCCAGACAAAGAGGTCCTGCTGACATGTTAGCTATGTCCACAAAGAATTTCCACGACGCTTTGTGAAGGTGGCGGTGATCCGTAGGTTGAAAGAGATCGTGTGACCCTCCCTTCCAGGGGACCAAGTCTTGACAATGTCGATGTGAACGAACAGCCCACGGGAATTGGGTGAGTAGCCCTCATATGTGCTTCTTCGATGCATTTGGTCGTTCATGCGGATGCAGTCCAGTCGAGTTGAACGACTGAGCGTCAGGATGAGCAAGGTACCTCTCCGCAGGGACACGACACAGGGGTCGGAAGACCCCAAGATGCAACGCACACCACCTCACTCAGAGGTACGTACTTGCGAAAGGGGGAAAGGCCGTTGAGTAAAGCTCGATGGTATCGCAAATAGATGAGTCGGCGATGAAACGATGCTAGATAGATTTGACACCTACATGTGGCCCGCCCCTTTGGCATTGGCCTGGGACCCACATGCTGTGAGTAAGCGTGTAGCAGTGCTGTCAGCGCACGGTGGCGACGGCAGCGTCCATTCTCCGAGTGTATTGTACTCCTCAAATTGTTCGTCTGTGGCAGGAGCGCTACCTCAGCACTTCCAATCGTGTTTCCATGGCCTTGGGCTTGCTTGAGTACTAGGTAATCCTCGGAAGACCGGGCAAGGTATAGTTTCCGAAATGTCTTCACAGGCAGTGCAGATGTTTCGCCATTCCACCACGGCGATATGGCCAACATAACTACTCCAAGGTATCGTGATCAACGTTCCAGCCCACGACGGGAGGAGCGAGATGCCTCCAACAAGAAAGATGGAGAGGTCCTTTTCTGTAATATCTCCTCGGTCTCACGGCCTCCAGCCTTCATATCGGGCGAAGTGCATGTGCCTGGACAACTTAAGGTAGACCTGGTCGATGCTACCTAGTGCACGAATCATTGATGATGGCCAGTCATAGTCGCGTGTGACAGATGAGGCCCATGGGAGCACTTGCTCTTGCTCCGTCTGCTTGATAGAAACGGCAGCGACGACAGCGGCGGCAGACGGAACGGCCCGAAAGTACTCACGTTCGTTACCTTACCACAAGTTCCTCGTGCTGCAATTCGAGCCCCTCCAACATCATCCGCCAATTCACAAACTCTCACACCTGCCCACCAACAACCAACCAACCAAACCAATACCACCGACCCGCAACCCCCCCAATACGCACTGTACATGTCCGGCCAAACGATTCAGAACCTCCAATCTTTTGGTATTTTCCCCTCTTTTGACGCCCTCCTGCCTCCAGCCTTGCGACGCCGCCGCGACTCCGCCGCCCGCTTCCGCTACGCGTTGCCTCGACTCGAAATCGGCGCGAAATATGCCGTGGCGCGGGCAGCGGCGGCGGAAGGATGTTGGCGCGCGCAGCCTGCCTCTCGGAGGCGAGGCCATGGTATGACACACGTGCTGACCTGCCATGTGACACAGACCCGTTCGCGGAAGCCGATGAGGACACCGGGGAGACCAAGCAGTCTGGAAACTACATCCACATCCGTATCCAGCGTACGTTGTCCTGGCGCGCTGCAATTTCCGACGTACCCCGCTAATTCTTCCCCGCAGAACGCAATGGACGCAAGACCTTGACCACGGTCCAAGGACTGCCCAAGAAGTTCGACCAGAAGAAGATTCTCAAGGTCATCAAGAAGAAGTTTGCGTGTAATGGCACCATCGTTGTCGACACGGAGATGGGAGAGGTGATCCAGTTGCAGGGAGACCAGCGCAAGGATGTGCAGGAATTCCTCACTGACAAGAAGGAGGGCCTCGAGCTGGATGCCAAGACCATCAAGGTCCACGGTTTCTAGACTCTCCCACAATCTGATCATGTCGCGCTCGCCGCCCATGTCTGTCATGGGAGCGTCGTAGGGATAAGCACTTCGCCGCGCATGGCTCGGTCTTTTGGCTACACCAGCCAGCAATCTGGACTCGCGCGGCCACACTACGACGACATACGATTACGGCAGCCAATCTGGCTATGACATGGCATACAGCGGGCGTATTGACTGGGATGGAGCGAGAGGTCATCAGTACCCTTCCTACGGTTGCTTTTGCTTTACTTTTCTTGTTTGCTTGCTACGGTGCGGAGAGTCACATCAAGCACATCAAGCACGACTATGGGAGAGAATCGGCATGCTGTAACTCGATAGTTTTCTCATGCGAGAATGCTGTGCAWCTGCAGAATTATCCACACCTATTGTCCCTGTGTTGAGATCTGTATCGTCAGGAACATCCCTTATGTGAATTATCGTACAACAAGGTGCGTATATTGTACAAGAAGGTAGGTGGTCTATATCACTTCGCAGCCTGCATCTTCTGCTGCTGGGCCATCTTAGCCCGAAACGCTTTTGCCTGCTTCTTCATGTTCGCAACGCTCGTCTCCTCCGTAGTTCCCCAAAGATGCCAAGGTCCAAACTCGCTCTTCTTCAGGAAACGCTGTACAACCACATATTCCGTCGTAATTTTGGCACTTCGCTCGCGATGTTCCTCCAGCTGATGCACCGGCACTGGCTTTCCCTGCCCATCCACCACCACCTCTTTCACCGCCATCCCTTTCGGCTCCCTCGTCCTCACGCGCTCAATGTGCTGCAGACTCTGCTTGCTCTTAATCTTCACCACAGCCTGCTCAATCCCACTCTTGTCATCTGCTTTACCCCCCGGCATCAACACAAACTTGAAACTCACAATCTCCGGCTTCCCAAAATACTTGTGTAAATGCCACACCAGCGCGCTGTTCGGCGCGCGGGCCGACATCCGATTTCGCAAACTCGACATCAATCCCGGGGAGACCTTCGTCTCCAATTGCGCTATTGTCCCCGCAGCAAAGTGCCTGTACATTTGCTCGTATAAGTTCTGTGTGATGGAGGGGATCTTGCGCTTCTCCATTTTTGGCCGGGGTTTGACCGTCCAGTAGGCCATAGGGTAGGCTTTTATGCCGTCGAGGAAGGAGAAAAGTCTGTATTTCTGGAGCTGCCATCGTTCGCGGAAATTGGTCAAATATGAGGGGAGGTTCTTGCCCGAAGGTGGCACGTAGGTGTTGTCCAGAACTCCCAAGTGGTCGAGCATGCTGCCATCTCGCATGGCTGCCTCTTGTTGAGCTTTCATCTGGATGGACATGCTGGGTTGTGCTTTCTTCCCTGCCGTGACCATGCGGGATGCGCCAACGCGGTGCTGGGCGGTGGTGGAGAAGGGTTGTCGTGGTCTGAGGCGAAGGCATTGGAGGGATGGGTTACCGCGGACGGTGGTGTGTTGGAGGGCGCTGCATGATTGCAGATTCGGATGCGAACATCGAGGCGCGGAGAAGGCGGAGAGGCGGATGCGCTTCGACATTGGATGTGATGCTCGGAGATGTGAAGACGAGGTGCTGGACCTGGCACTTTTRCTTCCGGAACAAAGTTTGGCCGACAAATGAAATAAAGTATTTAGATTATGATCCAACACCAACATCACTTCCCTCGAACATGTACTCCGGAGCACTAAGTTATGGAAGACACGAGGTAGTTGGATGTATGGAAACGAACAAATCAGGTGGCATCAATGGTATAAAGCGAATATTCCACCCCGAAACCATCCACAACAATCTCTCAATCGGTCCCATCACAAATAACCGACGCCGTCTCATCACCACAAGTCGTGTTCCCGCTCTTACCAGACCGTCTGATGATGGTCCGACCTCCAGATCGACTGCCACCACTCGAAGAGAAGTAGTGARAGTAGTGCTCCTCCATCTGCTCCAGATCCCTACATTTCGCCTCATACCTCGCAACGGCAAAATCACGATCATGGTCGGCAGTGACGCGAGCAGAGATTGCCCTCTCCTTCTCCTCGCGGACCTCACGGAGCATCGTGCGAAGCTGAGAAATCTGGAACTCAAATCCAGAGTTACCTTCCTGGTACTCCTCATAAGTCTCGCAGACCTCCTGATAGCGAGTCTCACACTCGTGAAGCTTCTTCTGAGCGTGCTCGTGCTCGCTGTTGGCTGTGCTGATTTCAAGCTTGAGTGTCACAACAAGAGCTTGCAAGGTTGTAAGTTCGGCTTCGAAGTCATCGCATCTGGTACGGTAGGACTCGCATTCAGTCTGATAGCGCTCAATCCGTTCAGTCAGAGTATGAATCTCCTCGGACTTCTCCTTGATGGTGGACTCATGTCGACGGATCGTCTCCTTAAACACGAGGATATCGCGGTGGTAATCATCAACTTCCTTGCACTTGCCGTGGTAGTCACGCTCAAAGTGTTCCTTGAGTTTGGTGATCTTCTTGACCTCCTCAGTCTTCTTGGTGACGGTCTCGCGGAGTTCGGTCTGCTTGATCTCGATGACGCGAAGCTCCTCGCGGATGGAAACAATCCCACGTTCAGWGTGCTCCCACTTGAGCTTCCACTTCCCGCAGCGTTCCTCGGCATCCTCCCATTTGCAGTGCTCGTCGTCATAGTTGCGGGCGATGATCTTGACCCTTTCTTCGAGCTCCTTCTTCTCACTCCTGAGTTTGGACTCTTTCTCATGAAGTTCACGAATTTCGCGTTCTTTCTTTTCGACGTTCTCATTGAACTCCTTTTCTACTGACTCGTAGTGCTCGGTAATCTCTCTAAGCTTACGCTTGGTTTCGTCGTGACGGTGGTTGCACTTGCGAAGATGCTCTTCAAGCTCACCCTTCTCATGCAACCACTCATGCTTCTCCTTCTTGAGGATATCGTGACTCGTCTTGACGCTGGTGAACTCTGCCTTTGTGGACTCATACTTGGTGGTCGTCTCAGAATACTTCGTCTCGAGCTCCGAGTACGATTCTTGTACATCCCTGAGGAAGCACTCGTGACGCCTGGCATCATCCTCGGCATGCTTGCAGCGGTTTTGGGTAGCGGCGAGGAGAAGAGTGGTCTCCTCCAAAGTGGTCTCGGTCTTCTCATGCTCCTCCTTGAGGTACTTGTAGACGTCCTTCGACTCTGCGAGCTCCCGACGGGCCTCGCCAAGCTCACAGTCACGATCCCAAAGCTTCTTCTTATACTCGGAAGCGCTTGTAAGGGCAGCTGTTATCTCAAGTTTGAGCTTGTTGATCTCTGCCTTGCGTTCATCGTGCTCATGAACATGGCTGTGAGAATCGCGTTCGATACGCTCGATGGTCTCGGTATACTCTTCGATCCGCTCGTGCATACGTTCCATCTCCAAGTAGCAAGTATCGCGCTCCGAGATGATCTTGTGCCAAACGTCTCTCAAAGAGGTACTACGTCTGGATATTCCGGCCATGAGCTCCATCAGAGCGGAGAACTCGCTCTCTGCTTGGATTGTAATCTCCTTGGAGACTTCTGAGCGGTGGTGACTGTGGCTCCATTCCGAATGGGAGTGTCGGGTGACTCGACGACGGGAAGAGTTGAATGAGCTTCGCGCAGAATACGCTGGGCTTATATCGCGAGGACGATATGTTATCCCGTCGGCCGCGCAAGTATCAATGGTGGTGGTTGGAACATGGTGAGGTATTGGGCTTCGCATGGTAAGTCTGTCAAATTGAGCCTCGGGCAGCTCTGGTTCGATCTCGGTGACATTGACATCAATACCAGCAAGCTTCTCCGCGAAGGTGGCTGGAGTCTCGTGTGTAGTCATGTTTGCGGCCGCTCGAGGTAAACTAGGATTTACGATGGCGTCCAAGGACTGTGTGTTTATGTGAAATGGTAAAGGAGAGAGGATGAGAGATAGAGATGAACGAAATGAGATGGGTGCCTTCTGCTCGACGGGATATATAGCCACAGTAGAGGGAGTACACTGTTGAGCATGCATGTAGAATTGCGTCTAGATGCTACCTCCAGCACTTCTGGCCTTTGAGTAATGGCAGCGCACAATCATCGCTCTGCTCCGTTCGCCATGCATGTCCATGTCTTGAGGTCAGTGTACGGGGATGCCGGTGGCTTGCATTCGAAGCGAGTACACGTGGAGAGCCACTCGGAGAGTTAACATGCGCAGTCCGCAAATGGCATCTCGTCTTGCGCATACATGGCGTGACCTCGCTCGTGGACTGCGGGTCTGAGCGTTCGAGGCGTTGTTGTGAGAAGAGGAGACGGGATGATGCGCCTTCCTGAAAGAGACTGATTTATTGCCAAGATGCACGTGGCTCGATCTAGATCGTCATCCGCGGGCTTTTGCAAACTTCGTGAACTTCGAGGCCACATTGACAAAACACCGCCAGACCTATACAGGTTGGCACATCATTCAGCGCTTCGAGCCTGTCTCCTGCAGGACAAAGTCTGGCTGCGGTACCGAAGGGGTCTGGGTGTCCTCTCCCCTACGGAAACGYCCAATGCGGTGTATGTAACTCGGCTTCGGTTGCGCGGACTCGCCGAGCTCTATGAGAGTGTTTGCGAATCTCTGCCTTCCGTTTTGGTCCACAACCAGTCGCTCATGGTATCGCTTCGCCAGCATCACCCCATGGCTGACATGAGAAGCGCTGTGGGCGTCGATGCAGCTGGGTGTGGATGGCAGCAAGACATATGCGATGTCTGGGCCACAGCTTCACCATGACCAGGCTTCGAATATAAAAGAATCAAGATCTAGTGAGTTCCGTCCATCATCTTCACTCAGCATCTTCATCTCCATCGTTCAATACCTTCATCATTCGGTCGAGCGAGGAGCTCTTCATCCTTCGATCATATACATACCTTCACTCATCAACATTCACCACAACTCACCATGTTCCACTATTTTCACCCCTCGCAGCCTAAGCAGGAGAAGCTATCCATGGAGTGCAGCCTACCTCAGCCCATATCCTCCATCAAGAGAATTACTACTGCTCTCCCATATCCTTCGGACATCTCCGAGGCCCTGAACTACTCTGCTGCCTATGTTGACCACGCAGCACACCTTGCCAAGCATGCTCTGAGCCAGTTCGAGCAACTCCAGAAGGCTCACTCGGATCTCCATACAACTGCTGAGAATAGGTCCAAGCAGATCAAAGACCTCCAATGCCACGTGAGGGATCACGAAGAGGAAATTCGCGGTCTGAACAGCAAGTACACCGAGCTTGAGAAGCAGCGTGCACGCGATGTCACAGAGGCCAAAAAACGTGAGGATCTCCTGAGGAAGCAACTCAAAGAAGCCCAAGCAGCACTCACCGCCGCCGAAGCCTACATTGCCAAGGACAAAGTGGACGACATCAAACGTGATGGCGACTACAAGAAACACATCGAAGCGGATCACAAACATATCTCTGCAGATCACTTGAAGATCAAACAGGCTGAGGAACGTGCTGTCAAGGCCGAGGCGCGATGCATCCAGCTTCAGGATCTTCTCGATGCCGCCAACCAGGAGCTCGTTGTTACGAAAGCCAGCCTGAATGCCACCCGCGAGCAGCTCACTGCTTCTCAGGCCACAGTAGCCAAACTTACCGCGGATCTGGCAGCGGAGACCAAGCTGAAGGTGCAGCTCCAGATTGATCTCAAGACCACCAATGGTAACCTTGAGAAAGCCAATGAGAAGATTGTCGAGCTTCGCAAAACGATCGAGGCCAAGGACGAGACTATCGTCAAGAAGGAGGCGACAATCGTGAAGAGGGAGGAGAAGATCGCCGCCAAAGGAGTGGAAGTTGACAGAGTCCGAGCACAACTCGATGCCATGGACATTGAAGTCAACAAGGTCCGAGCTGATCTGAAAGAGAAGATCAAGGAGACGCAGGAGAATGAGAAAGAATTCGCGGCCAAGGTAAAAGAGGTTGAGAGAGTCCGAGCACAGCTTGATGCCATGGACACAGAGGTCAACAGTGTCCGAGTTGACCTCAAGGCGAAGATCAAGGAGCTCAAAGACAATGAGGTGGAGTACAAGGATACGCTTGCCAGCCAGAGGAACGAACACGCAGAGACGAAGAAGGAAATTCTCCGCCTCAAGGCGCACCACAAGAGTGAGCACGAGGACCCTCTGAAGAAGAAAGCCACTGCGAATGTTGTGGAGGTCGTGGATGTCCTTTGACTGGCTAAAGGAAGAGGCATGCCATATGGAAGTCTGTCGTGGCTCTTCCAATCTTTAAGAGGGTTTGTTCGACGACTTGTCTGGTAGCTAGCGGTTATGACTTGGCATGGATGGAGTTGGATGGTGAAACTTTTTGATGAAATTCAATTCCCTTCTCAGTCTCTCGAGTAACCATCTCGGAACCATCTGCCAACGCATTAGCTAGAGTCCCTCTCCCGAAGGATTGGCTCTCAAAACGATAGCATTGTTCAAAAGATCCAGCAGAGCGGCATGTGTGAGGTGAACACGTGTGGTCTTGCTAGAGGATGCAATCTTAGGTCTGGGTGGCTTAACGTGGCAGTCGCTTCACAATGAACAACCCTGTTTTTTGGCCCTTGCTCTGAATAGAGAGAGAGAAAGTGCAAAGCACACCGTAGAGAGCAAGCAAGAACTCGATACTTGGCATGGGAGCACTGTCTTCATTGAATCAGAGAGGCCTCTTGATGCGCCACGATACTCATCCCCAGCTCGATACCGTGGCTGGTCATCAAAGCAAAGTAGGTTATTTGACGATTGAGACTGTAGTCTGAAGTATGTGAAAGACGATGCATTATTGATTATCTGTATGCTGCTGTGCTGTCATTTCCGTTGTCGTAACATTTCGCCAAAAGCAATGGCTCAATCCATGCCCCTTGCTCATCTCCATCTCTCGCATCTCAATGCTGGGTTGAACCTAAGAAAGGTTCTGAGGGGTGTAGCTCTGGTCAGGCTTGACGACCTGGCCGCTGGCCAGCTGCTTGTCGGTGTAGGCCGGGTAGAGGATCTGCTTGCCGCGGACGACCGAGAGAGTCTGGAAGCCGTTGCCCTCGCCGAACTGGCCGCTCCAGTTGCTGCCGATGGTGAAGGCTCCGCACTTGACGTTCTGGTAAGAGGCACGGCTGGCTGGGTTACCGGTGACCTTGTAGGCGCAAGCGGTGGCGGCAGAGCCGTCGTTGGTGTTGATGGCAAAGCTGTAGTTGCAGGTGCCGCTGGCGCAGGCACGCTTGAAGTTCTGCATGGTCCAGGTAGAGCCAGCGGCCATCATAGAGACATCAGCAGCCGGGGCTGGAGCGGCAAGAGCGCTGCCAGCGGTGGCCAAGACGGCGAGAAAGGTGGTGGTGAACTGCATTTTGATGGTGGGTGGTTGTTTGGTTGATGTGATTTGGAGAAGTTGAGTTGTTGATGTGGAAGATGTTGTTGRATGGCTTGTTGATGAGAAGATGTTGTTGTTGATGGAAGAAGAAGACTGGAATGGAAGGGAGGTGCAGTTATATATCTCCTTCTTCATACCACCGGTAGGCAAGTACATTCTTCATTACGAGAGGAAGTGAGCATTGGCGTGAAGCTAGTGCCCTTTCCATTTTTGGGTGTCACCGTGACTTCGTGACGTGGTAAGAATTCCCCGGAGAGTATGCGATGCGAGAAACAGTGCTAGCTGCCCTGGTGTTGATCCCACCGTGTGCCTCGTATTGTCGACGACATGGAGCTAAGACGCTGGATGTGGTGTTGCCCCGCGGACAAGCGGTCRATCCTGCTTCGTGAGTTGATGAGAGACTGAACAAACTCGAGTCCAGAGCTGCTCAAYGGTGACTAATGAACGGGTCGGAAACCGTCGGGGAAGCGGTTTCGTCGTATCCATTCCCTACATGTATTTCCGAACTTGCGGTGTAGACATATAGTGTAGTGGCATGTGGCATGTGGCATGTACAGCAGTCATGCTATGCATACATGGAAGGTGTGGAAAGTCTGGATGAAGACCCTGTGGGGAACGTGCTCAGGCGGGCCGAAGCCGAGCGATCCCTGTTGCTATGTTTAGATTTTGCTTTCTCCATCATGAGCCCCGAAAGGTAGGCCGCAGGCGTGGTGCATCGAGACCAGAGGTGGATGTAACTCCGACGTCTTTGCTTCCATAGCTACATGTAGATCAATGAAAGCTACCACAGGGAGGCATTTTGCGGCTGACTACCTACCTCCATACAGGCATGTGCCTCGACTCTCAGCATCTGCAAGTCAGGTAAGAGTGATGTCAGCTCGTATCTTCCAGAGGCTAACACTTCGTATGCAATGTACTAGATTCAAGCTTAGGAACAGCAGACACATTGTCAATGCATCATGCTCGTATTCACTCTGGAGGCGGTCTGTCAATATCTGTCTTTGAGCATTGTCGCTACAATGTCGTCGCCGTTCCACCCCGTCCGATATTGGGGACAGAGGTTTTCGTCTAGGGTTAGGGTTGGGTTAATGAATCGGTTGTAACGTGTTTATAGCTACTCCAAAACGTACGAATGTATCTCATTGCTTTGAATAGGTATTTGGGACGTCTTTGTTCCGTTTTCAAGGTGAGACGGTGGTCATACACTCAAGACCGTTGTGTATGCTTCAACCGACGTCGGGATAGAGAAACTCTGGAGACTTTCGTAATGGCCGTCAGTACCGTGCATCCCTAAGAGTATGGATGTGAACTGAAGATGATGCTTGAGCGCAAACATGCATCTCACTATAAAGCGAAACAACATAGATATATGCCTCATTCTCCCTCTCCAACGACGAATCGCACCCCTTTCTCATCCATGCCAAACCTCACACCTAATTCCCTGGGGATGAAGTCACCCACATCCTCTATGAATGCTTCTCTCGCTTCTTGGTCTTGCTCAAACAGCCTGTTCAGCTCTCTCTGCGCCTTCTCAGCCACCGTCACGGCCCTCCGATGAACATCCTCCCTCCTTCTCACCTCCTTCAGAAGCGCAGCATACCCTCGTTGAAACTGCTCGTAAAATTGTACCAAATCCAGCAGGGCCGCGGTGTCCTCCTGCAATTGTGCCTCCAGTTCAGAGTAGAATGTACGATAGAAGTGAGCGGCCATCTGGAGCAGCGCCGGGAGTGTAGTCATGCGAAGATTCTTCAACCCCTTGTGAACCTTCTGGATCAACCGGTGTTCTGATCTGGATCTTTCCGCCAGGGCGACAAGCTCATCGTGTGATTCTTCCATGGCCCGACCGAGTTCTGCCATCTCTGAGACCACGTCTTCAACCTCTCCTGCGTCTCCAACCAGGACCTTGAGCATGGCATCCCTCTCTTCGCGATCCATGGGCACAAAACGGGCGGCGTAGAGACTGTCATCAGCTGCAGTCTGCCCATCATCAAGAGCTAGACGTGCTGCTTCACCTCCTCCTTCGGTATGC
The DNA here is from genome assembly GCF_900074925.1 of Ramularia collo-cygni. Taxonomy (NCBI): domain Eukaryota; kingdom Fungi; phylum Ascomycota; class Dothideomycetes; order Mycosphaerellales; family Mycosphaerellaceae; genus Ramularia; species Ramularia collo-cygni. The sequence goes on along the minus strand of NW_019716255.1, from coordinate 2,131,814 downwards.
TTGAGTGCTGAAACGCAGAGATCGTAATGATTCACCAGTTGGCTTAGCAAGGTAGCCAGAGTTTGTGCATGAGAAGTCAAAGTTTGGAAGAGAGCGGGTATGTTGTCGCCAGATCCTGCTGATTTGTGTGAGTATATCGTGTTGGGTTTCAGCCGAAGACTGTCGTCCGCAGTCTCTGACGCCGACTCGGGAGTCGAGAGTGCTGTGGTGATGGTTTTGAGTCTGGCGGCGAAGTCTTCGAGAGGAACCTGGGAGTCCCGTCCCCGGCGCTCGTGATAGACATCTATCCCCTGGCGGATAGAGTCGATGAGTGCTTCATGCTTCTCAACCTGAATGAAGTCGTGAAGGGTCTTACTTTGAAACCCTTCTCGGTGGGGAGAGGAGGCCTGGGCAGCAACGATGGTATTTCTCAGTCCATCCAACGTTTTACTCAACCTATCATGAGCCGCGTCGAGCTTTAGAACTTTCCCTTCAAAGTCCGTGGCAATCCGCTCATCTTCGTCGATGATGGTATCCCGGGCAGCCTTCAAGGTCCCGACCTGTTCGGACAAGGCTCTACGAGCATAGCTATTCTTGGCATTGAGTAGAGCAATCTCCTCAACCAGTGAGCGTGAATGAGTGACTAGCTCATTCGCTCTGTAGACGTGAGAGGTAGAGGTGAGGGATCGCTTGGCGGCAACAAAGTACAGAACTAGACCATCTAGTGCCGGTGGGGAAGGGTCCTGGTCCTGTTCCTCTAGTGATAGGGCTRGAGAAGGAGAACGTGRGGATGTGGAGTCTTGCTCTTCTTCYGATGAGCTCATCGTTTGAGCTGAGTTGTGTGGATCTTGAAGGATGAAGGAGGCCGAGGCCTGCTCCTCGGAACAGAAAATGTCGATGCTACAGGTGGTTTCTAGTGACTGTTCTGGTGGGGGGACATATTCCCTTCACTGCAAGGTCGCTCAAAGCCTTCAAGTGCTCAAATAATGTTTAGGACGGAAGTGAGGAGGATTCTTGCCGGCTCAGCCTTGCGCCGCTAAGATCCGGGAGGGACGTACCTTACCTCCTCAGCTGTCCACGACCACAGCCACGGTGTAGCCACAAGAGCTTGTGGCCACATCCTGGCAGCTAGGCGAGATGGGAGCAGCCGTCGGCCAAACACGGCCTAGGCCATCGCTGGTCCACCACTACTGTGGTCATCGTGCACAGAGGTGGCACCACCACAACGTGACTGTCTGTCGACAGTCCCGACGATTCACGGCAGCGCATTATTATAGCAGCACTTGTATCAGCAGCGACCGTGATCGACCCAGATTTCGACGAGCACACCTTGGCGTGCGACGACGATTCAGGGCATAGTTTCCAATGGTCTGGGCCAAAACACAAAGACAAAGACGAGCCCTCAATTGCGCAATCGTCTAGAGCATCACCTCATACCGTTTTCCAAACACGGGTTCATTTGACTGTCTACACATAGTCCCGGATCCGACAAAGCTCTCTTCTGCCAATAACAACACCATCATCGACCTTTTCAGCTTGCGCAATAAAGTCCAGTCGGCCGCTTTCGGAGCTCAGAGGCGGACCACGACGGCATCGCAACACGACCTTCAGAGCAGGCAATGTGAAGGTTACTTCGGCAGACCATTGAAGAGTCAGCAAAGATCCCGGGTCTTATGTCGAAAGCCTCAGGATTGCGTGCTGGGGGCGGACCAGGAGTAATGGCGAACAGCATCGACAATGACAATCACCGCTCACACGACCACTCCTCTCACGATCACGTCCATGACCTCGACCATTCCCTCCCCGACCGACACAAGAGCAAATCGCATGCCATGGCCGCCGAATCGACCATTGCGCCCTTCCTCCACAAGCACATCCCCGAGCAGCAGCAAGGCTCGCATGCCCTCCACGATAAGAGTCCAACCGGCGGTGAGCTGGGTTCACAGACACCCCGAGACACCAAATTCTGCTACCGCCACGCACCAGACTCCAAGTGTAGGCGTCAGGCGGACGAGCCGTCAATGGAACAGCTGCAGGCCGACCTCACCCAGCTGAGCCAGGAAGACCAGCAGGCTGTCTCCCACGTCTGGACCCTCTTCTCTGGCGCTCCTGCAAAGCACCGCAACCTCATGCTCAAGGGTATTCTCACACAGTGCTGCTTTCCACAGCTATCATTCATATCAGCCAACATCCGCGATCTGATCAAGATCGATTTCGTCGCAGCTCTGCCCGCCGAGCTGGCCTTCAAGATCCTCTGCTACCTCGACACAACATCACTATGCAAGGCCTCACAAGTTAGCCAACGGTGGCGGAGCTTGGCCGACGACGATGTCGTATGGCATAAGATGTGCGAGCAACACATCGACCGGAAATGCACCAAATGTGGGTGGGGCCTACCTTTATTGGAGAGAAAGAGGCTTCGGATTGAGAAGAGACAGATTCAGTTGAGAGCCACAGGCAGAGGGTTGAACCAGTGGTCGCCGGACATCACACCCATCCCGGAAGAGACTCTACCCGAGGTGCCAGCGGCCGAAGGAGAGGATTCCAGCGAGGACGCCAGGTCGACAACAAACTCACTCTCCCGCAAACGTTCCCTCGATTCCGGCCCATCAGCCCCAGCCTCACCCGACTTGCACAAGAAACAACGCACGTCCTCCAACACCGACATGTACAATGATAGCTCTCTCTTCCCTCGAAAACGGCCTTGGAAGGATGTCTACAAAGATCGCTTCAAGGTCGGCACTGCCTGGAAGTACGGCCGCTGCTCCACCAAGGTCTTCAAAGGCCATACCAACGGCGTCATGTGTCTCCAGTTCGACGACAACACCCTCATTACAGGATCATACGACAGCACCGTCAAGGTGTGGGATATCAACACTGGGAAATGCCTGCGAACGCTCACTGGTCATACAAGCGGAATTAGATGCCTCCAATTCGACGACCGGAAGCTGATGACGGGTAGTCTCGACAGCACTTTGAAGTTGTGGGACTGGAGGACCGGAGAATGTTTGCGGACATTTCCCGCTCACACTGATGGCATCATTACCCTGCACTTYACCCGTCGCTACGTGGCATCTGGATCCAGAGACAAGACGATTCGTGTATGGGACAGCGACACGAAGGAAACTTTCCTCCTGCGTGGCCATGGAGACTGGGTCAACAGTGTCAAGATTGATGAACCAAGCCGCACACTTTTCTCCGCCTCCGACGATCTCACTGTCCGACTATGGGACCTCGACACTCACGAATGCATCCGTGTATTCGAAGGACATGTTGGTCAGGTGCAGCAAGTTGTGCCCATGCCTGCCGAATTCGAGCTGGATGACCATCGGGCTTCCATTTCGGGTGAAAAGGATGATGATGCTAGCAGCGTATCGTCTGTACTCATCGCACCTTCACACAGCGAGTCGAGAGGTAAGAGCATTGAGCGTGAATCAGCACCTCCAGCATTTTGGCCAAAGAAAGAAGGCGGCATGCGATGCGAAGCGCATCGACCTGCACCGCCGCGATATATGATCACCGGTGCACTGGACTCGACTATTCGCCTATGGGATACACATTTCCGTCCCAACAGCGCGGTTGATCGTGCATCTTGTTCCCCACCCAGCTCTCCGGAAGAAGGAGGCGACTGGTCTGGAATCCTGCCGACGGATCCGTTGACGAACTCGCATACTCCACGCGCCGCAGCGTGTGTGAGAACCTTTTTCGGTCATGTTGAAGGAATCTGGGCGCTATCGGCGGATCATTTGAGACTGATCTCCGGGAGTGAAGACCGCATGATGAAGGTGTGGGATCCACGAACGGGTAAATGCGAGCGGACCTTCACTGGACATCAAGGACCTGTCACATGCGCGTGGCTGAGCGATTCGAGGGTCGCGAGTGGAAGTGAGGACTGTGAAGTTCGAATGCTGTGCTTCGGAGCCGGATAGGATCCGTTTCTGGAGGAGCAGGATTTGAAAATTTCAAGTGCATGAAGTAGGACGTGCCGTGCATGAATGTGTGGAATTTAGCGATGGTGTTCTTGGTGCTATTAATTTGAGTGGAGCGATTTCTGGTGCTGTAAGAACGATTAGAATGTTCCGGTGGAGCAGATTTGACAGTGAAATCCAACATGGAGTTCGACTCAGAACATGTGTCGCCCGTACGCGTACTTTCACTCATTGTTTTTGGTGTAAACTACCCGATTTTGTGTCAAGATATTTGGCCCTCTACCTTATTATGCTATACCGGGCTTCCTTCCACTCTTCTCCCCTCACGATGTCACTTCTACTCGTAAATCATCTGAATAATAGCCACTCGTTGATAACCGCCTGTGTGTCATCTCCACGGTTCGAACGAGATAGGACGGAGTACCTAGTAGGCGAGCTCCGTTTGCCGACCTCACCTTCCTAACCTATGCCGATGTTTCTACGGTGTTCCAGTCATGTGGTCCCTTGTCATTTGACAACGACAAGACTCGGGAAGCACAGCTGAATCCTAAGAGACCGCGAGAATTAAAGACTTGCCAAGTATAACCAGACGATTGATCAATCATCCACTACAACTCAAGTGTACACCACAAGTCCATGATCATGGGCTCTATAGCTTCAGACCGGCCAACGGCCATTAGTGTATCACTCTCAGACCTCGAATCTAGCAACGTGGACCTTTCAACTCTCGAGCAAGCCTTTGGTCCCAACTCGCTGGGCATTATTCTGGTCCGCGATCTTCCTTCTACTTACCCAGCTCTGCGAAAGAAACTTCTTAGCTACTCATCGTTCCTTGCCAACCTTCCAGCTTCGGAACTGGCCAAGGTTGAGAAACCAGAAGCACGCTACAACATTGGCTGGTCCCATGGAAAGGAAAAACTCGACAATGGCAAGTACGATACGAGCAAAGGAAGTTTCTATGTCCAGCCGGGCGAGCAGGATCAAAGTCTGGTGAAGAAGGCGAGGGAGATGTATCCTGAATTGAAGGATATGACCTCCGAGAACGTCTGGCCAGAAGAAGATGTGCTGCCGGGGTTCAAAGCGTGTGTGGAAGAAATGTKCGAGTTGATTGTCGGCGTTGCTGCATTGGTGGCAAGGGCATGTGATCGGTATGGGAAGGCAAACTTGGAGGGTTACGGGAACGGTGTGCTGGAGAACATCGTGCGAGGGAGTGTTGCTACCAAGGCCAGACTGCTGCATTACTTTCCTGCTGCTGAGACTGCCGCGCCAGCCGAGGGAGAGAAGGAAGTGGAAATGGACGACGATAGCTGGTGTGGTACGCACACGGATCTTGGCGCTCTCACTGGCCTCACATCGAACATGTTCGTTGATGAAGCACTGCACAAGCCGAACCTTCAATCGTCAAAGGACGGCATATTGGAGGAGCTGGAAGCTCACCCGGATCCCAAGGCAGGCCTTTGGATCAAAGATCGTGCTGGTCGCACTACGCAGGTTGATATTCCAAGGGACTGTCTGGCGTTTCAAACGGGTGAGGCACTGCAGTTGATCACGAGGGGGAAGTTCCGCGCTGTGCCGCATTTTGTTCGAGGCGCAAGGACCGAGAAAGGAGCGAAGATTGCGAGGAATACGTTGGCGGTGTTCACACAGCCGAACCTCTGGGAGGTCGTGGATGGGGAGAGGGGATTGGATTTTGCCGGATTGGCGAAGGAAATCTTTGGGAAGACTTATTGAAGAAGGCTAGTGATCAGTAGAGCTGAACGATGTGGCTGCTGACATGTGCAGAATGCGATGCTTTACTAGAAGCGTGCTTTCGTTGTTTGAGATGTGAAAGTGTCAGCTTGGGAGCCTGGCCTAGGATACTGCACCGAGATGACTATTTCGCATGTTGCGATGGTTTGTTTGTGCTCTAATCTGCTTTCAGATTGACACCGTAGGAGTAATTGTGGTTCAGCTCTTTCGCAGTGGTATGGATGTCCAAAGGCCTCAGAGCTCAGCTTAGCAAGATTCTCAGCGATTCAAGTTGCGAAGAAAAGGCAGACCTCAGCGCTGTTGTTCCGATGCTCAACCTGGAATCTTGACAAAGGATGGCTTTGTTCGATTTGTGTGTTTTGTATGCCTCAGTCAGGATTCCGGAAGCTTGTACCAGCTCTTATTCAGCGGCAGGTCCCGCCGGACTAAGTTTCCTTAGTCAAGCCCGCGCTCTCCAAGTTGATCTTCGAACCTCATGCAATCCACTTCGGCAACCATCCACCATGGCCGAATCCAGCACCACCAAGGTCACGTTCAGATTTTGCCGCGAATGCAGCAACATGCTGTATCCCAAGGAAGATCGCGAGGGTAGCCAGCTCATGTTCGCCTGTCGCACCTGCGAATACAGCGAGCCCGCGACCGCATCCTGCATTTGGCGCAACTCGCTCAAGGAAGACATCAAGGAGACTGCCGGAAACATCGACGACGTCGCTCAGGATCCTACGGTGGGTGATCCCTCTGATTCCGCGATGGAGGATGTACAGCCCGAGGACGAGGAGGAAGAGGAACCCGCCGGTGAAGTCGTGCCGGAGCTCTGCACCATGTGCGGTCAGGAAATCCTCTGTCCCATATGCGAGCAACCTTCTGATGGAGGCATCGCATTTGAGGTGGATGATCCTGACCAGGGCAGTGGCGAGCAGCAACAAGAGGCGATTGAAGCTGAGCGTCGGGAGCGGACGTTCTCGGGCAGCGGCGCGAATTTACAAGCATTGCGCTAGGGRGGCAAGAGGAGGGATCACACCGTGCGACCACGTTTTCATGCTTTTGTTGCGGATCTGTTGCAGCGACATTTGCTGACAGATGGTTGTTGCAGCTCCCCCACGCCGCCGTCGAGTGCAAGGCATGCCACGCGCGCGATGCCGTCTTCTTCCAGTCTCAACAGCGAACACCCGAGACTGGAATGGTACGTTTGACTTCCGCCCATCCATTTCTGCACAGCTAACGTCATTCTCAGGCTCTCTTCTACGTGTGCTGCGAATGTGGAGAACAGTGGTCCACGCTTGACGAGAAGAAGTAGAATGATTCGAAGAAAGCGCCAGTCACACTCGAGGAGTCTATCAGGGAGGAACATGAGCGGCAGGCTCGGAGGCAGCGCCAAGCCTCTCTGCACGGTCCGCTCCTGGAAGTTTTTCAAGAGGATCTGATCGAGGGATTTGCTACTTCTGAAGGTTCCGTCGACGAAATAACCCCACCCGCGGAGATTGAAGAATCTCCACCAATTGTTGTTTAGCGAGGCGTTTGAGGTGGATGTCCCGCAGTATGGACGCAAAAATGACCAGAAACTTGTCGGGTAGACAAGAGGCATATGAGATAGTTACGCAAACAATCACATCGCATCACACCGTCCGGCAGTCCGTCTTGTTCCTGTACATTGAAAGTTTGCTTCCCCCACCTTCTTGCCTTACTTGTCCGAGTAACTGAGCGTAAACCTATGAGAGATGGGTCCGAGCTGGCAACATGGGCAGATCTGCCTCGTGAAAGAGTAGAGCTTGTTGTGTCCACTAAGCAGAACTGCTCTCATGGAGCCCATCTTTAGTCTGTGCAGCACCGAAACCTCAAGATCGAAAGAGCTTGTTGGTATTCCCATTCCAAACGCCATCGCTATGCCATTGCCATACGCCGTCCCTGATGTACACCTCATCTTCTTACAAATGCATCGGCGCAAGACTCAAGATCTTACTCCACTTGTGATTTCTCAACTCGGCTCCCACAATTCCATTCAGCCTGCTCCCAATAGGCTCTCCTCCCTTGTTGATAAGCACACAGGCATTATCATCAAAGCTCACGACGCTTCCATCTGCGCGCTGGTACTTTTTCTTTGTCCGTACGACTACCGCATGTCTAATGTCTCCTCTTCGAACTTTGTTCGCTGCTGAGACCGAGACCGAGCCGCCCGATCCTGATTCTGGGCCGAAGTTGCGCTGTTTCTGGACTACGACGATGATGCGGTCGCCTGGTGGTGGTTGTCAATAGCGTCTCAAGAGAATCGTGCGARAAGTCATACCGATTCTTGCGTGGCGCTTCATCTTGAGGACTTTGACGCATTCTGCTATGGCGGCGCCGCTGTTGTCTATGACATTGACCATGGTCTGGATTGAGGCATCTATTAGTTTTTGTTCGTGGCTTGGGAGTGCCAGCTTCGCGCCATGGACCATGTATATATTGCCAAGAGGCCAGGAATATCACACCTTTAGTTGAATCATCGTGAAAGCCCAGCAGAAGCTTGCAGACGAAGACGCAAATGGATAGATGGTGGGCTAGGTATCTGATCGATGAAGTTGTGGTCAGTCGGGAGTCCGGCCGTCACCGAACGGAATGCTTGCGGCCCCGCTAGCGGCGGAATATCCCTTGATCCATCGCGTGCCTGACGGAACTAGTCAATTACATTCAACACGCCGTTCTCTTGACCTTGCCCTCGAGTCTTTGCGCCACGACGACACCGCCGCTTCATATTGTTCGTCCTTTTCCACGCGATTCTGCCTTTTCCTGCCGTGTTTGCTTCCCGAGACAAGACGCATCGACCATGTTCCCGACGGCCAATCACGATCCCAGGTAGCTCCGAACACGCTTCACGCGCGCGGAATTGAGACAGAGAGAGGGACGGCCTTGCTTTATTGTGGGCGGCAAGAAAAAATCACAATAAGAAGGGAAGAGTACTAATAACAACAAGGCTTCCAGTATTGGGAACTGCATGGTTGGAACCATCGCTTGCTGCATACACCGCGACATTCTTGGCCTTGCGCGTCGCCGACAAGATGCCTTCGCAAGCTGCTGACTTGGAAGAGGCGTTGAAGAAGAAGGGAGGCCTKACACTGTCGCAACTCGCCAACTACGACGATATCATCACCGATGCGCTGGTCGATCGGGTATGTGCTTGCCGTTTCTTGTCGCCAGCCTCCTGCGTTTCTACAAAACTCACACTTCTGCAGGTCTACTTTTGGTCCTCGATTCGCAAACTCAAGCCAAACTACCACCCATGCCGTGGCGTRCTCGAGGCAGATATATGCAAGACCCTACAGACATATGWCATCATTCACAAAGATCCGAATACCGCCCACGAAAAGCTGCTGCAGCTTCCCGGACTGGCCAAGTACCTGCGGAGTCTAAAGACCGAGGACGAGAAGGAGCATTTCCGACGCCATTTGCGAAAGTATGTCAACATGTACTTGGCCGACTGTCCGTTTGAGGTCGGAACGACGAATCGCTACACCATCACCACTGCCGAGGCTGCCATAATCGCTCGGAAACCCTTGCACAGGAACGAGTCAATCAAGTACTTGACCGGCATTCAAGTGGAGATGACGGAGAGGGAAGAACAGGAGCTATCAAAGAATAACGACTTCAGCGTGGTCATGTCAAGTCGCCGGAAGCGTCCATCTCTGTTCCTAGGACCCGCACGCTTTGCCAATCATGACTGCGATTCAAACGCCAAACTTACGACGACCGGACCGCATGGAATCCACATTGTGGCTTGCAAGGAAATCGCTCTGGGAGACGAGATTACGGTTACATATGGAGATGATTATTTCGGAGAGGGTAATTGCGAATGCTTATGCGGGACGTGTGAACGATTACAACGAAACGGCTGGGATCCTCGAGGACCTATTGTGCACGATGACAGCAGTGACGAGGAGTCGGACGAAGATGCGGAGGAAGGCGCGGAGATCAAGGCTGCGCCCATCGTACAGCGGGAAGTGAGGGCACACTCACCGAACAAGCGGAAACGAGATGACGAGGTCGATGAGGATGGGAATGAGTCAAATGGTCGTCGGAGCAAAGCACAGCGGACGGGGAAGCTGACCGATGCGGAACAACTGGAGAGAGACCGCCGTGGTCGGTTCAGTGGGAAAGCCGCAGCGAACGGTTCACAAGGGCGATCACCTTCCCGGCCATCTTTGAAGACCGAGGACAGCGATGTAACTTTGAACAGGGTCTTGCAGCTTCTGGGAATGGTTGCAGATCGCCAAGAGCGACAGAAAAAGGAGCCCTCGGAAGACCTCCAACCCAAGTCATCAGGGAGGCCGACAGCCACTTCCGGAAGCACCTCCACAGTTGTAGATTATGGCGAGAGACCCGCGGCCGAGCGCAAACCTGGAGCGCTGCCGTTCGTCACAAGGAAAGCCGTTGATTCCCGCGATGACGAGACGAGAAGCAAGCATGCATCGATTGAGGACGCCGAGAACAAGTGCGATGCGGCGCCGGCCAAGTCGATACCCTCGCTCGGAAAACAGCGAAGTCGCTCCAACCTGCGAAATGTCATCAATGCCAACGAGCCCGTGGATCCTTACAGTATGCCTGCATCACCTGCTCCACAGGAAGAGACAACCATCAAGAGAGGGCGCGGCCGCCCGCGGAAGTATCCTCGTCCTGAGGACGATTTAGCAGGGCCCAGCTCTCCGTCCACGAATGGAACGGACGCCGCGTCATGCGCCTCTTCAGCACCCTCGAGTGCCACATCTATGGAGACTWTCGCCGCCGGAACGATAGCTCAAGGCATATGCGAAATGTTGACTGATGGGCCGGACTTGGGAGAGGCGAGTGTAAAGGTTACTGTCACAGCGGCAGATGGGGGCAGGACTCGCACACGCGCTACTGCTGTGAAGGAGAACGAAGCACATCTACTATCTCCCGAGAAAGCGAATCGTGGCGGGGACATACTACGCAAAAGTCCGAGGTCTGGGGACGCCACTCCGATCCGCAGTATTGAAAAGATGGAAGCTGCGGACGACTCAGAGGAAGATGTTCGGCGAGGCGAAGCGCGTACACCTGGTGACTACACGCTCTGTAAGGCACTCCTCGCGACTACATACCACCGGTGGGTAGAGTGTAGAAACTGCGACGAACACTTTGTGCAGGACGAGGCTTTCCTCACGCGAATTGCTTGCCCGCGTTGTGAGCGCCATAGCAAGCTGTATGGTTACTACTGGCCAAAGACGGACAAGGAGAACAAAAATGACAAGGAGGAGCGTGTACTTGATCACCGTACGATTCATCGTTTCATCGACCCGGAAGAGGAGCGCACTGAGAGAAAGGGACGCAGGACTCTCGCTGACGTTGTGCGGGAGAAGGAACTCAGCGAGAGGCTTGACAGCGAAGAATCGGGAGAGTCGATAGAGAGACGGCTAAGGCCGAGTCCAAGAGGAGGGAGGAGCGAGAGCCATCGAAGAAAGCTGCGACAGACCATGTGAGCTGCCTCAGCAAAGAATCGTTCCGACCTGCTCCATCTATTTGTGCTCAGCTCGGCATCGACCTTGTCTGCATACTGCTCAACGCTTTTGCAGGTTTATACATGAAAATTCGAGAAAGAGTCACGATACCTAATACCGTTGTTTTCGCTCACTCTTACTGCTATAGGCAGACGTTTCTGGTTGAATTTGCCAGTGTTCTTCAGGTATGCAGAGCAGAGTGAGTGACTTGTTSATACGCCGCTAGATGAGCAACCTCCTCTTTGCTTAATGGGCCACATGACGCTAATGTTGCCCATCATGTTGTAGGACCCAAAAAGCTGCGGATTCCCGACCCGTCGTGATCCCGTCATCTCGAAGGCCAGAGGGTCTTGTGATGCGTTCATTTTCTACCATACATCTCCTTCCTGGCAGTTCTCGCTCTGCATACGCTGCTGCGGCAGCAAGATTTGTTTGCTTCGCCCGGCGTGTGCAGCTGACTTCCTTCCGTCCCTCGTCGCACCATCTCCTCACCGTCTCTTTGACTTGCTGAACCTTCTCAGCATTACACTGCTTCTCGGCGGGACTGCCTTCTCTACCTACCACTTGCAGCACTTTTGCAAAGAGGCCGGCTGGTAGCAAACTCTGCTATTCATCAATCCGACTGCCTGCTGTCCACAACATTCCATGCCTCAACAACATGGGCATAGCGCCTTCAAGAACTGAACTATACCTCCCTTCGGACTACTCTTTACGCGTTTGCTCCCCGGATCGCTGTTGGTGTAACGGAAGACATCATAATTGTTCTTCTCCCAAGTACCTTTACGTGGAGCGTGGCGGAGACGGGAGGGAACGGTATCAGGATCCGGTGGATATGGTTGGCGAGTTTTTCATGAACGGCGGTGGAGGAGGGCTTTCGAAGAATCCGGGAGAGTGGACCGTAAGGGATTATGAGAGGCTTGGAGAGGTGTTGAATGAGTGGCAAATGAGGGAGAGGGGACGGCGGAGGGGTGGTGGTGGTAACAACTACGGGCCGAGTCCTTGGGATGGCAGTGGCGGAGGTGATGGGAGTGGGAGGAGAAGACGCACGCATCCTACTCGGGGCGAATTCGACCGGATGCGGGATACTGTTGAAGACAAGTTCCAACGGATGGCGGAGGAGTATCAGAGGCACATGGCGGAGAGGGATTCTTTGCTCTTTGGGAGTGCTTCTGATCATAAGAGGGAACAGTACAGGAACAATATGCTGAAAACTTTGCAAGAGATCTTGCCGCAGCTGAGTCAGATGATTGCTGCACAACAGATGGGTGGTGGTGGGATGAATGGAGGTGGGATGAATATGGGAATGGGTATGGGAATGGGAATGCAGAATGGGATGCAGGGTGGGATACCGGGGCTGGGAGCCATGGGTGGTGCGGCTGGTTCACCTGGGATGGGAATGCAAGGCGGCGGCATGGGAATGCCAGGCATAAATGTCAATCCTATGATGAACCCTATGGCGGCCGCAGCTGCAATGGCTGGAGGCCCTGGGATGGGTCCCATGAACACTCCTATGATGCCGGGTGGAGGAATGAATGAATTTGGCGGCGGCGGTGTTGGTGGATTTGGTGGCGGCGGTTTTGGTGGGCCTGGGCGACGAGGTCGAGGAAGGAGAGAGAGGGCCTTCCGAGATGACTTTGATGATGACTTTGGTGGTGGAGGCAGACGAGCTGGGCGGCCGTTTAGAAGAGGTAGAAGAGGTGGTTGGGATGATGAGGATGACGATTTGCTCGGTGGAATCGGCGGTGATGGTGAGTGAGTACATCGATGTGTCCAATTGGAAGTGCTTACTACTATGCTGACCACGCGGATAAAGATTTTTCACCTAGAAGACCTCAAGGCGGACCTCAGAGACCGCGGCGGCCTAATGGAGGGGACTTTGATGGTGGTACTGCACATCAGGATGTATATGGTAATCGGATCGATGATGGCTTTCGCATGGCACCTCCGATACCTCCACAGCATACGCACTTCCATCCGCAACCAGAGTACGCTCGCTCGCCTGGAACGGACTACCTAGGAGAAGAGCGGACATATGGTCAAGCGCGAAACGTCCATCCCGTGGTACCTCCGCTAAGAAGACCATCACCGTCTGGACATCCGCAAGCATGGGTGCCAGAAACGAATATGCCCCCTGACCCTACACTCCGGCCTATCTCCCCTCCGGCTGGGAGGTATTGGCCGGCCGGTAGCACAAGACAGCCAAGGGGGGCCTCTGTTCCACCCATCTTCGAGGCGGACTCGGTGTGCGAAGCTGTGCCGTCCTCGATGAGGCCGGGCAGTCTCAAGAGAGCTACCGGGTTCCAACCTGAAGCGCGACTGTCTAGACCGAGAGACGAAGAGCCAAATCGCAGAGAGCCCGAAGCTGGAGCCGTTCCTTCGCAACGAGACCTACAGTGAGGAGGGGGAGGTCGCCGTAGCACACATAGTAATCATAGGGTGGATATCTATCCATGCGCTTCTTTTCTTGTCATGATTTGGATCCACTTTTGAAGATGTCAATAGCGTCTTCGCATATCGGAGTTGTGTCCTCTAAAATCAGCAAGGATGTGGAAGGGCTGCGAAACCAGTTGCAGACTTGAAAAATGTCCGGAAGCAGGGGAACTGGATGCCGTCTATCAGTTAGTTGTAACCTGTGACACCGATGCAATCAGATGCTGCAGTAAGATATTTTGGCTGAGAACTAAACTGGTCGACGTGTTCACCGCTGTTAGATTTCTGCCCTACTCAGGGGGTCAAAGAAGACCGACACCCACAGGAGTTCCGAGCCCCGACTCCCGATGCCAATCCATGGGAACTATTTGAGGCTGCCGAATTCTTCATTGTGATAGATTTTTCATCAAGCTCTGTTTGCGAGCACATTCGGCCTCACCTTCGAGCTATGTCGTGGATGAACGTAGACATGACCTCGACTCCCATAAAGTCCAACTCAAGCCTCGCTAGAATGATCATCATCATCCAGCGGAAGTTTTATCGGCTATTACCGTCAATACATGCGGAGCCATAGACCATCACAACATAGCCCCATGATCTTGCCGTGCTAGAGAATTGTCATGCACTCAAGCGGGACCAATAGAGTGCGATCTACCTCGGGTCTTCGTGTTTGATGCAGCTTTCCATGCTCCATCACATCAACTAAGGCAGGAATTTCGTTCGCTTGTCGCTTCGAAGCAGCAGGTCCCAATTCCGGAGGAGACACATCTGTCATTGTCCGTGTTACCAGGACGTCAATGCACATGGCCATTTACGGCGGGCATGGCGCGTGTCAATGTAGATGGATTGAAAAGTTAGCATAAACTAGCGATTGGAGCTCACTCATGGCGTGTGGTTTTCTTGTCGTCGCTTATGGCTTGCATAGAACCTTGCTTAGGCATGTTTCTTCTTTCTCTCTCCAGCAGGACTCGGAGCCGTGGTAGATGGTCTGCACGAAATTCGATCAGGTCACGCAGCTCCCCGTCGTAGTGCGCTGTCACGGAGACGAGCGTGGTTGGGTGGGGCTTGTGCAGACAGGTCACAGACTGCATTGGCTGTCTTGCCACTGTAGACCCGCACCCTGTAAGACGGACCTCCGTGTCCACGTGAAAGGCGAAGAATAGAACGTGCTTGCCAGCAATCATTGAGCGACGTGAAAGTTGCGATGCAGTCTCGCTCCAGGCTTTTCAACCATCAGGCGGATAGCAGGTGCAGTGGTCAAAGGTTGGTTGAACATGCTGTTGTGTTTGTTGTTGTTATTGTTGTTGTGGTCGTTGTGGTCGTTGTGGTCGTGATGCGTTGAGATGAGCGATGGCCTTGCAGCGTCGGTCTTCAACGTATGTAGGTGTCAACCCAGAAAATGCATATGGTTGAGAAAACCCACTCCCGTCGTTCAAAATTCGGACATGATATTCTCGCAGTGTACCATCATCGAAGCGCCAAAGCGGAGCATGGGCCGTGAAATCCACTTTGATAGACAGCTCCGAGCTTGCCCTTAGTATACCACTTGGAACACGGTATTGTTGCATCTCCCCGACCTACTGGGCACGTGGCGGCACAAATTATGGGTTTTGTGGGGAGGGGGAGAAGGGCCAACGGTACAGGAGTAAGGTAAGGTAAGGTAGCGCTCCACATTCAGACCTGTGGCYCAGACAGCTGGGATTTCTGCTCCTACAGTAAGGTAGTTACGAGGAGGCTACAACGTGGACGGGAGCGGACAGGTGATTGCTGGCCGTATCCTGCGAGGCCGCGTGTTACAAGAGTGCATGATTGGCCGGGGCTGTCTCCAAGCCTGCATACAAAGGGTGAAGGGCCCCTCCCGACCAAGATGCAGACGAGATGTGATCGAGTCGGATCGTGTTTGACGTTGGAGATGGACGTCCGCCGGAAGCGGATCCGAAACCTTGGACAAACGAGCCCGTCCTTCGAGCTTTCCGAGACCACACTTCTGTCCCTTCCTCACCCGTTGCGCCGCCGAAGCATTGCCATCCGTCGTGTCCATGCCACCGACTTGCCATTGCCAATGATACCGCTGCGGGTGGGTCTCCAGAGATCAACCGACCGCCGAGAGACCGGACTGAGGCAGGAGCAAGCATTATTGGCGCCGCACATCCATCATCACCACCACCATCATCATCATCATCGTCACGGTTAGGACGGTCAAGGAAAGACGGAGCGCCGCCGAGCAAGTCCAAAGGATGCATGCATGATGCGAGCCATGCAGCTCATGTACGCTGAATTGTTGACCAGGTCACCATCAGTTCCTGAGGCCCTGTGGCGTTGCGACATGCCGTTGATTTGGCGATGCTACGCCTTCAGCGCAACGTTCACCAGACCTAACGACCACTCATGCCTCCTCATTGGCACCCATAGTCCCCCGGACAGTAGCTGATACACCATAATCGGTGAGTTGCRAATTTCAATCAAGACCGCTGAGCAACAAGCCAGCGACTGGTCCGATGATCCAAGCGTGCAAGTACATTGCCAGGCGCTCGGTGCACAGAATCAATATTCTTCTGCACGGCGATCCCTTCGATGCATCATATTCCCCATCCAGCACGCCTGATGCTCCTTTTGACGGCCTTAAAGGACGACAATGTCAGATCTTTCTTCTCTGGGCAAGTCGTTTGTACACTGACGACTCTTCGCACGTGGCCCGCAACTTCATCCTTTCTTACCGTCAGTAACCTTATGCGGGAAGAAGAAAGTCGCTTGGACGCACATCTTGCGTGCCGGGTTACCAATCGCAATGGCGTCCGTGCCACCAAGATTCTTGTTACTTGGTTCAGGGATGCTCGGTGCTTAGCCGAAGCCCATCAGCGTTTCTACCCGAGAACTGCAAGGCATGCAAACTTACAGTTCACCATCTGTGGATGCGGTAATTTGCACATGCAGCGGTCAACAAAGTGGTCCATCTCCTATTACCCTTGATGTAGGAAAGGCGCTTCATTCACATYGGCCCACTGATGCTTGTGGGTTCGCGACCAAAGCGTTCTAGCGGCAAAGAGGATGCAAGTCTCGCATCCATCACACAGCCTTTGCTGGGATCTTGTGGGGAGTTCGCTGGCTGACTCCGGGCGTCCAACTCCATCCTGCACAGACAAGCCAGACTMACCGTTCCACTTCTTTCTTGGCAGACAATTCCGGACTGAGGCTGGTAAGTCTGGCTGCACGTATAGGTGGTGGCAGACTCGATTATGATATCGGCACGACATTGTATCGAATACAAGTAWACCATACCCATTTTCGGTTCATGCAACCATGGAGGTTGACCGGAACTACGCAAAGTCTGGAAAGGGTGGTGCCACACTATCCGGTCCGATTGAGCGCGTGAGCACGGCGATACTGCTCCATACACGTCGGTTCCCCCGTGCTTCTTCGGGAGCTCACTCCTTGCTGCATGCGACCATGATTCCGGGCGGTCGAGCGTTCGGTATCAGATTGCGAGCCTGGTGAGACTGGTTGTGATTGCTGACCCCTGCAGCCCTGTTCGCCGAGCCCCATGCTCTGCATCGGAGCTAGTGCGCGAGACAAGACGCGGAAAGAATGGTGAGGGTGGAGTGTACCATCACGCGCACACGCCCTGTATGATTTGCTTGCGATCAAGACCGTGAAGTAGATAGCGGTCCTTTCTGAAGGATTCTCGCCCGTGTGCGCCTTCACTGTGGTTGTACTGCCGCGAGCAAAATTCGGTAGCGTGTCGATACCGCGGGCTCTTTACGGTCAGCTCTCTGCCGATAGCCTGGTTGATGTCAATGGAGCAACCTCAACAACGGGTAAGCCTCTTCTTCGCAGCCCAGTGGGCCTTCCGGCGTTCTGTGCTACGCCTCGGGTAGTATGGAGCTTCAACGGCTAACCGCACATGTGCCAGGTTCTTAGTCGTTGCACAATGCACAAATATTTCGCCTGCTGTCCCATACCCACTCTCTAGTTCCCTGAAGGATCACAGAATACGCCAGACGCGCTTCCGGACGCTTCCTGACGTCGTTCGACCCTTGCACGTTCGCTACCAGATAGTCGTCAACCCCATGCTGGATTTCGACGCCTTTGTGCAGGTGCAGTGCCCTCGAAACCAGGGTATCTTGATCCGACGCCGCCTGCTTTAGCGCCCCGCCGTGTGTGTAGCGGCACAAAGACATTAAGTATACATGAGCATCCCTGTGGTCACATTGCACCGGCCACTCTTTCTGACTCCCTGTGGTCTTCTGTGGACTGCCCCGGTTCATTTCCGTGCTACACGTTCTCGTCCTTGTCTGTTGGTCAACCACGACGGGCTTTCCTGTTCGCGCTCGCATAAATTCCTTCGGATGACCCAGTTCACACGGCATGCTTTCCTGAGCGAAGATCTGATCGATTTCCATGGTCCCAAGGAGAAATCAGCACATCCCAAATACCATATTGCGGAGGCCAGGAAGCTCCGAGTTCATCACGCGCGCCACATTATTGACCCCATATCAATTCGAGACCTCTCGGTGTGGTTTACGAGATCTTAATCCCAAGGACGGTCTTTCTACACGCCCATCATACTTTCGAAACAGACCGACACCGGCCAGACTGGACATTCTATCGCTCGATACAGTCACACTCTTGGAAGCACTTGACATATCACCTTCAGATCGAAGACGGTGTATGGTGTTGGGACGACAATATTGAGGTTTCAGTGTTTCTATGTCGCAGTCCGGACGACCATCACCCGTCCAGCCTCCCTTTACGGGCAGCGAGCCGGGTAGAATGGCGCAAACGCAGCGGACGCCGACGTTTCCACCGCCTTCATTCTATGATCGACCGGCACACTACTCTCCAGGACCACAGCTCCCTCCCATCAGCTCCATACCTTCATCTCGGTCAACGCACAGGGAGGGTCGCTCTGTGCAACTACCACCAATGCGCGTTCCGCCGTCAGCAGGATTCTCAGAAGCCAACGCATCGTCGCCCAGGTCCATTCCGGTCTCTCATCTACTCTCGAATCATCCCTCATCACCACCCAGGCACCAGCTAGCGGCGCCCACGCAGCAAACTTTGTACCGACAGCCTCCGGTAGACCAGTATCCGACCTCGCAAGTTGAGTACAGGCCGCAGCCACTTTCGTACCCACCAGCACCCCCACATCGATTTGAGCAGGCGCCCGCGCCGTTTCGACAGCCACAGCCATATCAGTCTTTCCAGCCAGCAGCGCACTCACAGTACCAGCGACCCCAGTACTCTCCTGCACATCCATCCCTGGGCAATGACCATTTCGATGGTAGCCCACATAGCCCGTCGATCAGTGGATTCTCATCGCCAAGCAGCTATAGCCATTCCGAAGCATCGCCACGCTCATCGCTTGCACGACCTCCAAAGTCTGGCGCCAGCAAAGCGCCACCGCTGGATTTTGCCCTCAGTATTCGACAGCAGCCCGTGGCAGCTCGGGCCTGTGGATTCGGGGAACGCGATCGCCGTGTTATAGATCCTCCGCCGATTCTCGAACTCAAGATTACAGATAGAGTGACAGGCTTTCCAGAGCAAGACCTCAACGCCATGCTCGCGCTGCACTGTACTCTACTGAGTCCAGATGGCACCGCCGACGAGACAGAGTTGCCATCTGCACATCCCGACATTCCGACGACCCGGAGACTCATGGGCACGCTTGTTGCATCGCCTTACCAGGCAAAGGACGAAAATGGCATCGCGGGAACCTTTTTTGTGTTCCCAGACCTCAGTTGCAGATCTCCTGGCAAATACAGGCTCAAGTTCCGCCTTCTGAGAGTCGACACCAGCAACATGCAAGTGGGCGCGACTCATGGCAACGTTGCCAGCGCCATGACCGATGYCTTCAATGTGTACACGGCGAAAGACTTTCCTGGTATGCGGGCAAGTAGCGGTCTACTGAAGGCGTTACGACGACAGGGATTGAATGTCGGTGTGAAGAAGGGCTCTGAGAGTCGAAAGGGTAAAAGCAAAGCCAAAAAGGAGGCCGAAAGCTCAATTTCGTCCTCCGAGGGCGACGACGACAGCGACGTGGATGTCAGAGGTGGCGTGAACCGTAGTCATCCCACTTCTGGTGGTGTCAGCCCCAAGACCAAGGAGAGACAGAAGGGAAAGAGGAGGAAGCGAGACTGTTGATGATGGGGWTTCCATCCCTCAAAACAGTACCCGCACAGAACYTCCATGATCATAGCACGAACGATACGATTCAGCACCGCGCCGTCCGGAGAGAGTCCGTTTAGCACGCTCACCGCACAGCTTTTTGTGCGTTGGTTTTCCCCAAATTTCCCCCCCTTGCAAGGTTCTAGCATGATGATGGCATGGTCATCGAGGATCATGGATTCAGATGCCAGGCTGGGGCCTTGTTAATTGACCTAGCCAGGATATGCCCATTTTTAAAGCGTTGCATGGCGGCTATTTTGCTCCTTGGGCGAAGCGATATGTAGATGTCAATGCTTTCCGCGCTTATTTTCCTGGGTTGCGGAAGCCCTTTTCATTGTACTGCTAGCTTAGACTATACGATGCAAATGATACCCCTGATTGTTAAGTATCATGCGGCATCTCCCAGCCTCTCCAACTCTCGGTGATGTGGAGCAAGTACGAGCAACCTGTCTTGACGGAAAGTCACAACGTGAAGTTCATATGGAATCTGATCAAGTTATGAGCGGCGGGTCAACGTAGGCTTCCTTCATGCTACAAAARTCGACATTGGTTGTACTACTCCCTAGTTCTGGTTGTCGTGCGTTGAAGAGCCCTTCTACCAGTATACAGATCTGTATAACTACATGTGGAGATGTCGGCTTCCACACCAGAAGCCCTAATTCATCTATACCTATCTCCAGGGAAGATCCAGGTCGCAATTCTCCGAAAGTCGGTCCCAGAAACCACTCCGATCGGTAGGTTTGGTGGTGGCGGCTCACTCCACCTATCCATTTCGGCGTGTCACGTTCCGTGCAGCTAGCTGGTCAGGGAGTGAAGACTTCTCGAAGGCACGCGATGCTTGCTTGATGTAAATGCCTGCATGGTTTGTTCGGACCTTTTTGGCCTTCTAACCTGGACCAGTCGTATGGGGTTGGCTCGTAGACGCAAAGTGTAGAAGWAACGACTTGCAACCCTGGATGATTATCAAAACTTGCCGCTACTCTATATGCTGCGCACTCCAATCGCCATTGCCGCCCAACCCAATTTTTCCACACTCTGCCCAAGCGCCGTTGGTATGCAATATGTCGTACAGTCGTAAAATCAAATTCATCCCCAGTATGCTCGGACCGGGATTCGTCTCTGGATGTGCTGTGTGAATCAACGTCCTAGAGGGTGTGGACGGCCCGGCATGCAGTCATGTTTTGAGACTGGGGCGTTGGAGCTTGCACTCCAGAAGTGACATGTGAACACCCTTTACCCCTCAAATGTACCCCTTCGTGCGTCCAATCCGGTATCACTGCCATCCGCCGCATGTCTTTCTAGTGGCCGTTGACCTTGACGGTGTTGACGGTGCTGTTGAACTCTTGGTAGAGGTCAGCGTTCGGTGAGTGACGCCCACTTGGGCTGTCACCTCGCAGCACCTCGTCTAGCATGCCCGCGCTGGCAGCAATGAAGCCGAGATATGGCTTTGATGGCTGCAAGACACGGCTGAGGTACTCGGGGTGGTATTGAACACCGACGAACCATGGGTGGTCTTTGAGCTCGACAATCTCCATGCGTACGCCGGTGTTGCCCTTGCCGATGAATGACATGCCGCCCTCTTCTAGCTGAGAGATATAGTCGGGGTTGACTTCGTACCGGTGGCGATGGCGCTCGTTGACGCTATCTCCCTTCCCATAGAGAGCGCGAAGTTTGCTCCATTCTGAGCCCTCCTGCCAGTATGTGGGTTTGTTGCCGAGACGCATTGTTGCGCCCATCTCCCCGGGGTTGTGTTCAGGCATGTCAACGATGACGCGATCCTTGTCTGTGCCGTCGAACTCGTACGAGGTGGCCTGCGGCAGTGGAACCTTGCAGACATTGCGTGCAAACTCGACAACAGCGATTTGCATGCCCAGGCAGACGCCGAGGTAAGGGGTCTTGTTCAGGCGCGCTCTGTTGGCCGCAGCAATCATGCCCTCGGTGCCTCTGGCGCCAAAGCCTCCAGGGATCAGGATACCGGCCGCCGTGCAGACTATGCGCCAGGCCTCGTGGTAGGCTGCGGGATCTGTATCTCTGGTGCGGGCTTCGAGGTGCTCGGCGTCAACGTTCTTGACCTTGAGCTTCTTGCGGCAGTACATGGCAGCGTGCTCCAATGACTTGATGACGGAACAGTATGCGTCCGGTTGGTCGAGGTACTTTCCCACCAGCACAATCTCCAGCTCCTCGCGGATGTGCTCCAGACCCAGAGTCAGACGCATCCACGTCTCCCAGATGCGGACTCCCTTCTCCCCCAAACCAGGCGACAGCTTGACCTTGTCCAAGCCAAGCGTGTGGGTCATCAGCTGTACCAGGTTCTGCTCGTGAAGCAGGATGGGGACTTGATAGGTTGAAGGCATGTCTCGCACTGCCAACACGCTTGACGTCTCGACCTGACAGAAGCGAGCGATTTTGTCGATTGCACCTTCCTCGAGCGGCTT
This sequence comes from Ramularia collo-cygni, assembly GCF_900074925.1. Taxonomy (NCBI): domain Eukaryota; kingdom Fungi; phylum Ascomycota; class Dothideomycetes; order Mycosphaerellales; family Mycosphaerellaceae; genus Ramularia; species Ramularia collo-cygni. The sequence continues at coordinate 2,109,641 of NW_019716255.1, read as the reverse complement.
CTCGCATCGACAGGCAATCAGGTCTGGAATCAGACCCGCGGACCGCACCGCCTTGATGGCCATTTGCGTGGGTTTCGTCTTCTGTTCGCCATGCACGACGGGAATGTACGAGACATGGATCTGCATAAACTCGTCCCTGCCGACCTTCCTCCGCAGCTCGGTGAGAGCCTCGACAAAGGCCATGCTCTCAATGTCACCCACGGTTCCTCCCAACTCGATGATACAGACGTCGGGTTCCTCGTTGGTGTCATCCACCGGGATCTTGGCCACACGCTCGATCCAATCCTCAATCTCGCCCGTGATGTGAGGCACAACCTGCACCGTCTTGCCGAGATAGTCGCCATTGCGCTCCTTGCGAATGACCTTTTCATAAATCTTGCCCAAGGTGATGTTATTCTGGCGCGTGAGGGTGATGTTGAGGTATCGCTCGTAGTTTCCCAGGTCGAGGTCGACCTCGCCGCCGTCGTCGAGGACGTAGACTTCCCCGTGCTCGCGCGGGTTCATCAGTCCGGCATCGACATTGATGTAGGGATCGATTTTGATGCTGGACACCTTCAGACCCATCGTCTTCAGCAGCAGGCCAGCAGAAGAGGCTAGAAGAATGGGCGTGTTAGTCCGTCACATCCTCGAGTCTGTAGCAGCAGAAATATGCATGGAGGAGGCATGTACCAATGATGCCTTTGCCGACCCCGCTAATCACACCTCCCGAGACCAAGACGTATTTCATTGTCGCGGTAGTTTGCCCTTTGTGGTCGCCGTGCTCGAAGGTTAGTTCGAGGGGAGGAAGGAAAGGCAGAAAGCTGGAAGAGAAATTTGACTTTACTTTGACGCGCTGGGGAATTTGAGACGCGCTCCACTTCCGCTGTCATGTGCGCCTCACATGCTCGTCGTACCATCGATTCCTCGCATGAAGGACTGACGGTGCAAACAACAGCTCATATGTCGACTGCTGACGGATCCTATCAAGACTTGATTGATACCATCGCAACATCGCCAGTATAATGAACGCGAAAATGCCATCGATAGTCATCTCACTATTGGTACTGCTACTACGGACAGGCCAACCAAKCCTATTTCACTTTCACATGCGAGCTTTGGGCTTGACTCTTACATCTTTTACCGCTGTTTCTTGGCATACGAGGGCAGTACCACTCAATCGCACACTCTCTTTAACGTCTCGCTTGCAGACACAACCTTGATATATGCTGCATTCTGCTCGTGCTTACACAAGGACCCCACGAGGCACTTCTTCCCCCAAGCATTCGAGCAATTGGCCTGACCGACTTATCATATGGAGGTCTCTTTGCCCTGAAAATCTCAGTAGATTTGCGACCCGCTGCCATATGCGTCTGCAGCAAGATGCTTCGTCATAGGTACATTTTTCGTACTTGGCTGATCAGCATCAAAGTCAAGTCCTGCGAGCAAATGTCAGTTCATAGCTTCAATTCACAGTACAGCAACCCAACTCACGATCTGGAATTTCCAGTCCATCTCTAGCATATCTCGACAGAACGGTCACGCTCTGTCCATCTCTGTAAAGCCAAAGATCGCCCGTGAGCTTTTGCCATTCGCTAAGCTTTTCCCGCATTTCAACAAGAAGTTCTTGATGAGCTGTATCACCGGCAAGATTCCTAACTTCTTGTGGATCCTTCTCGAGATCGTAAAGTTCCTCGGGTGGGCGAAAGATGTAATCCTTCAAAGCACGATCACCAACTCTAACTGGTGGCTGCATGTTGCGGATGTCTTCGAAGCTCAAACTTGCGTACAAGTCAGCTGCAAATGGAAAGTCCAACCGCCAGGCAATATTGCGGTGATACTTGTATCGCTTCGTCCCTAGTCAAGGAGTGAGTTAGCCATAACTCCACGCCCGAGGGTGGGAATTGGGAGGTGATGCACTCACGCATGACTCTTGTGGGCCAGTAGTTCTGCATCTCATGGAATGTGTGAGACCCGAATATGTGCTGCTGCCAGGAACTCTCATCCAATAGCTTTGTTTGGTCGAGAATCGGCAGGAAGGAACGACCGCGTCTCGCCGGCGACTGACTGTCAGGCGTCTTCAAGGACAAATCGAGTCCTGCCCAGTCAAGCATCGTGGGAAGGATGTCAATGTAAGAGATCATGTTTGGATTAACGAGTCCTCTCTCAGCCTTCAAACAAGGCTGTCTAACGATGAGCGGCAAATGGATCCCAGCGTCGTACAGTGTGGTCTTGGAGTTGAGAAAGGGTGGCCCATTATCGGAGCAGAACATGACCAGGGTTTCGTCAGCGAGACCTTGTCTCTCCAATGCATCGAGCATCAATCCCACTCCGGTGTCCGTTCTGTTGATTGCCTTGTAGTACTCCACGAACTCGGCTCTGGTTTGAGGCAAGTCGGTGATCCAATGGGGAACCTCGACGTCCTCGATGCTCACATCGGGCAAAGAGATGCGATCCCCATATTGCTCTGTAACGTTGCCAAACTCTCCCCGGGTCTTGATATCACGATGTGGGTCAATGTAGCCTACAGTCAGGAAGAAAGGCTTGTTGCTGTCCTTGGCAGACTTCAGAAAAGCTTCGCCCTCATCGGCCACACGAGCTACATCTCTGGTCTCGCTCTCCCATCTGGTAGTCCAGGAGTACACTTCGGGCGGTCCCACGTGAATTTTGCCGACGACTCCGGTCATGTATCCGGCCTGATTGAAGAGCTTAGGAGCGGAGTCGATGTGATCAAAGGTTTGGAAATGGCTTTGGTATCGTCAGATTCTCAAGCCGGATGGTGGAAATTTGACATGATACCTCTTGAACCATGCCAGGCCATACTGCCCATTCTCATGGGTATGTAGTCCGGTGTATATGGTGGACCGACTGCCGCTGCAGGACGCAGTGCTGGCGAACGCCTGGAAGCAGAAGATGGAACCGTAAGCGACGTCTTCAACGGCTAAAGACAGAGCGATGCGTCAAAAGCTACCGCGCCTCAGCGACGTGCTCAAGCTCTGCAGTCGTTGTGCTCTTACATCGGTGAATCTGACACCCTCAGCGGCAAGCCGATCTAGATTGGGAGTTGTGATGCTATCACAGCCGTAGCAGCCCACGAACTTGCCAAGGTCGTCTGCAATCAGCAGGAGTATGTTCTTTTGGGGCGATGACATCTTCTAACAAGGATGAAGTCGTTGTCGAGATCGTCGTAAGAGTGACAAGGACACGCGACGACCACGACCTGGCACGCTATTCTAGCGCCGGGAGTTCCACGCATCGCGACACACTTCATCTTTCCACTCTCTCTCAACGTCTCTTGAATTTCTCCTCGTTCATCCACCAAACCAAGGTTTTTGTCAGAGCTCATCAGACAGCCTTCATTACCCGTCACATTCCTTCGCGGCGGGACGATGTGTCGTACAATACTACATCGGCCGTGCTCCAAATTCAATACGCGACCTGCAGACTTAAATCCCTCATACCACCAAAAATCCCGCATCGGTKGCCGTGCMATTGAGTCTATGCGTGGGAGCCAATCGCGACCTCCATCGCCTTACCAGATGCAGTCCTGGAGCGCGTGGCCGTCATGTTCGAGCCTTCGATCTCATCTCCTCTGTAGCGTGCGCAATGCGTGCATTCTTTGTCTACGCGGACGCACGTGGTAACCATGCTGTCCCTCCCGCACGCTGCGCCTCTGAGACCTAAAATCGCTCTTCACATGCCGCCAGGGTAAGGCAATAAAAGTCCTGCATCCCTGTGTGTTTGCATCGCTTTCTCCCTCTCTCTCTCTTGTCCACAACACTGACATTCCTACCTCACCCCCTTAACCTTCCTCCACAATGGCGGACCCCGACCTTCAAAAGTTGCCTCGCGCCTACACCACAGACTCGGCGGACTTGGAGCGAATGACATCAAACAGGGGACGCGTTACTTATGCACCAAGCTTCCGAGAGCGACGTACGAGCAATGGCAGAGATGTTCGCGCACGTTCTCGTTCGCGTGATAGCATGTCGATCAGATCGACGAGAAGAAGCATCGACCCGTCAATCGTGCTGCCTCCACAGTTCAGAACGCTGTCGTTTGGCATCGAAGAAGGCAAACGTCAGAGTGAGAAGCCATCAWTATCGTTACCAAAAAGGAAAAAGGAGAGCAAGAAACAAAGCAAGAAGCAAGCTGCACAAGCTGAGTTTGGGAGTATCGACTACCACTTGGCATCTGTTGATGACTTGTTTCGACGCTTCTCGTCTTCGCGTACTTCTGGTCTGTCGAGCTCTGAAGCTGCCAGCCAGCTGAAAATCGTCGGCCGCAACCTCCCAACTCCACCACCATCACGATGGTTCAAACAGATCATGGGATACCTCTTCGGCGGCTTCGGCCCAATCCTCTTCATCGCAGCGATTCTCGTGTTCATCGCGTGGAAGCCTCTGGGGAATCCCAATCCAGCCGTGGCAAACCTCGCTCTCGCCATTGTTCTCGTCGCAGTATGGCTTATTCAGGCCGGTGAGTGTGTAATCTGTTGCGTGAGAATGGACACGCTGACCGGCACCCAGGCTTCTCTTTCTGGCAAGACTTCTCCAGTTCCAGGGTGATGGCTTCGATCACACAGATGCTTCCCGAAGAGTGCATTGTACTTCGTGACGGAACACAAGTGAAGGTCGATGGAAGAGATGTCGTCCCTGGTGATCTTTTGAAGATCACCATCGGGAACAAGCTACCAGCCGATGTGCGCTTTGTCGAAGTCAGTAGCGACGCCCGGTTCGATCGTTCGATCCTCACCGGAGAGGCATTGCCGTTGCTTGGCTCTGTTGACTCGACCGACGACAATTTCCTGGAAACTGCCTGTATTGGTCTCGCGGGAACCCATTGTGTCTCGGGCACTGCCTGGGGTCTCATCGTTGAGACTGGAGACCGAACCGTCTTTGGTCGAATAGCCAAGCTCACCAGCACGCCAAAGGAAGGAATGACTCCACTGCAGAAGGAGATCTTCTATTTCGTCTCCCTCATTGTCTGTCTGATGTTGACTATGGTCATCATTGTGATTGCTATTTGGGCTGGCTGGCTACGCCAGGACCACCCCGACTGGGTAAGATATGCTCGCTGCGATTTCAGTGCGATGGCTGACATCTAGCAGATATCTGTCCCATACTTGATTGTCAGCTGCGTCAGTATCGCTGTAGCGTTCATCCCCGAAGGCCTTCCGATTGCCATCACAGCATCTCTTACGATCACCGCGAGCATCATGAAGCGCAACAACATTCTCTGTAAAAGCTTGAAGACGGTGGAGACCTTGGGCGCAGTCAACGTAATTTGCTCGGACAAGACCGGCACACTCACCAGGAATCAAATGACCGTCACAGACTTTCTTGTAGGCAAAGTGGCCGTTTCTGCAAGCGACTCTCGTGAGCGCTACGTGAGCAGTGAAGGCCTCAGACAGCTTGCCAACGTCAGTGCCGTATGCAACGAAGCCGAATTCGACGCCTCTACGATGGACCTACCGATTGCCGACCGAAAGGTAAATGGAGACGCCACCGACTCTGCCATCCTTCGCTTCGCCGAGTCGATGAGCCTCGTCTCGGAGCTGCGCGGCGGCTGGCGCTCCATCTTCAAGGTCGCCTTCAACAGCAAGAACAAGTTTGCCATTACAGTCGCCAAGTCTGAAACATCCGATCACGCACTGTTGATGATCAAGGGCGCTCCCGATATCTTACTTCCACGCTGCAGTGAGTTTGGGAGACTCAACGTATCTTGACGGTCGCTAACAAGCCTCAGCTTCGTACATTGACACAGACGGTACGACTAAGACCTTGTCCGAAGAGGACAAGAAGACATTGGAAGGCATGAAAGATTTCTGGTCTTCGCAAGGTAAACGTGTCATCCTCCTCGCTGAGCAACCATTGGAGAAAACCCTCTTCGATCCCAGCGAGCAGCCTCGTGAATATGAGCGCGACATCATGGGCAAGGCTTCCTCCGGCCTGATCCTGTCCGGACTCGTCGGTATCGTCGATCCTCCAAGAGCCGAGATTCCAGAGGTCGTCCGCGTCCTTCGTGGTGCCGGAATCCGCGTCTTCATGGTAACAGGAGACTTCAAGCTCACGGCCGCGGCGATCGCTGCAGAGTGTGGCATCATCACGCAACTTCCCGAGCACGTTGACGATGTCACCCACCTGACTTTCGATGAAAGCTATCTGGAACACGCGGGCATCATCGATGAGAAGTCCAGCATTTCTGTCGATTCCGCAAAGACTCGCTCGATTGTGCTCAGTGGCGCGGATATTGAAACATTGGACGACAGCATGTGGACAAAGCTCGCTGCTTACGATGAGATTGTATTCGCTCGCACAACGCCCGAGCATAAGCTGAAGATTGTTAAAGAATTCCAGAGCCGCGACCTCACTGTTGGTATGACTGGAGATGGTGTCAATGACGCTCCCAGCTTAAAGGTAAGTGATGAACGGGCAGTTCTCTGACGTGATCACATCTGACTCCGACTCTCAGGAAGCCGATGTTGGGATTGCCATGGGCTCTGGTAGCGACATTGCAATCGAAGCTGCAGACATGGTCCTTCTCGACTCCTTCGCGGGTATCATCGAGGCTGTCAAATACGGCCGCGTAGTCTACGACAACTTGAAGAAGACCATTTGGTAATTTTCTCGATGCCAAAGACGTGGCGAGCTTCACTGACAACATTCTCAGCTACCTGCTTCCAGCCGGCTCCTTCTCCGAGTTCTGGCCAGTGATGACCAACGTCGCCTTCGGTCTCCCACAGATTCTCAGTTCTTTCCTCATGATCATCATCTGTTGTTTCACCGATTGCGCCGCCGCCACCGCGTTGGCCTACGAGGCACCCGAAGCCGATGTGCTCTCGCGCCCACCAAGAAACGCAAAGAAAGACCGCCTGGTCAACTGGAAGCTCGTAGTACAAGCATACGGCTTCATCGGTATCCTCGAGGCAGTCAGTTCCTTCGCCATGAGCTACTGGTATGCGCAGCGCTCTGGGATTCCATTCTCGGCTCTGTGGTTTGGTTTCGGGCAAGTTCCTGAGGGCATGACCAGTGTCGAGTACAATAACATCCTCAACACTGCTAGCTCCGTTTATTTCATCAACCTGGTCGTCATGCAATGGGTAGGTTGATCACTAGCCTCATCAGCAGGTCTTCGCTAACTCTTGTTCCAGTTCGTGCTATTCGCCGTCCGAACCCGCCGTCTCTCCGTTCTTCAGCACAGCATGAACTGGCTCCTCTTCCCCGCAATCATCTTCGCGTTGGTCATTGCAATCTTCTTCACCTACGTGCCGAAATTCCACAATGTGCTGCAAACAGCCATCGTCCCAGTCGCACACTGGTTCTTGCCCTTTGCTTTTGGGATGGGAATCCTGTTGTTGGACGAGGCTCGCAAGTTTTTGGTTCGGAGATATCCAAAGAGCATCTTGGCCAAGATGGCATGGTAAATGAGGACCTTGGAAATGCTGCGGGAAAGTGCATGTGGGTTCTAAGCGAGGAGTTGGGGGTATCCTTGCCTTGGATAGGCGATTACGAGATATGTTCATGACTATAGAGGTTGGCTAGGAGTACCGAGACAGTGCCTCGAATCAATACATCCATCATCAAGGAAGTCGGCCACTTGCAGACCAACGTTCCGATGAACGATGTCTCTACATGTCGCTGCGGCTGGAAGATGGGGTTAACGGATGTGTTTGGCATACTGAGACGATACCTTATAGGGCTCGGAAATCATCGCAAAAGACCTGGTGGGAGTGCATGCATTGACTTGATTCTATATCGCATCAGGATGATGATTCTGATCCGCCCTATGTCTCCAATCCTTGCGCATACGCCGCGCTTCCTGTTCGCTGATCCAACCAGGAGGGCGCTCGCCATTCTGCCAGCCGTGATCGAGCTTACGTTTCCGTTTCCGGCTGGGAGTGGTCGAAGGTCGCCGTTCTTTTAATGTTGAGCTAGAACTGATTGGTCGGACCAAGCCTGCATCCGCCAACATCAGTTCGAATTCTGGACCTAACGGGTACTCTGATATTCTCGAGGAATGATCGCAGCATGGACTGTACTTGAGTGGGAGCACCCAGTCCGCGAATGAGTGTCCAAAAACTGAGGTGAAGTTTTGATACGCGCTTCCAAGATTGAATGGGTTCATTCCGGGTGGTATTCGTAGGATTGCAAAATGACGCTGTGGTATCGCTGGGATCGGAGGTCTGTCGACAGGTAGGTGTAGCGGATAAGTGATGGAACCCTTCCAAATCTTGCGCCCAGGACTGCTCTTCGGTGGAGAGGGGAGCCACTCCGCATTCTGCTGTCGCTTGAAGTAGTTGAGGTGCGATTCGTCATCAATCTCCGAAGTTTTGGGCCGATCTCCCTCACCGTCTGATGAGCTTCGGGATATTCTTGCTGGTGGTGGGAGCATGAGCGGGTCGATCTGGCGTTCCGGTGGCAGCACTACTGCCATGTGCATTCTTCTGCTGTTCTGCGTCTCGATGGTCGTGACGTTTCTGAAGAGCATGGTCAAGCTGTTGAGCACCATGCCTGTGGTGAAGAGACAGAAGAAGCCTGCCAGACCAACCACCACCAAGAACTGAGCATTGCCCTTGTAGTGAGCCACAACCCACCCGAAAACAGCGACCAGATATGCCGTGTAAACCATGGTGTAGAACAAGAATTGAAAAAAGAACTTGTAAGACCTGATGAAAAATGATCAGTATGTTGCGCGACTCCCAACGAAGACCTCAAAGTACCTTTCACCAACAACACCGCCGACCCACGGGCAGAAGTGGTCCATCTTGAACGTGCATCTGCCTGTATCTTGATTGTGGTGGCCACGATCGTGCTTCCAGTTGTTGCAGAGGTCGCACCATATCGGAAGGYCATTTTCATCACRCACAAAGGCATCTCGGTTATAAAACTCCTCCAATCCAGGCAGAGGCTCGTTCACGCCCAGCCGGGGCTCTGCGCCCAAGTCGGTGAATCCGGGATCCAAGAAGACGACCAGCAGCAATCGAATGTAGCACAGCACGACCGGTAGTAACAGCACGAAATGGACGATTGGAATTACAATTCCGAGAGTCAGTCGCCTTCGGATGTCACTTCGTGGCGGATCGAGGAAGTAGTTGATGGTGAGGGGATGGATAACGACGTAACTGGCATAAATGACGATGAGGGCCAAGATGACGGGCATGCATCGAGCCGTGGCCAGCGACCCCTTGTTGGTTTCCTGCATGCTGTCCCAGAGGCAACGGCCAGTGGCCTCTGGAAAAGATGCGCTGGAGTTGGTGACAGGAGCGGCGCCGTGGATTTTGTGCAAGCGTCGTGTTCGAGCTAGAATCAGTGTGGCTGGTGTTTTTTATGTTTTGTGGCGGGGGACGTGACGAGCAAGTATTTCTATTCTAGGAAGATCATTTCACCCTGCTGCTCGGCTTCACATCACAACCACAACCACAACATTCGACAGTGAAACCGATACTACCTGGGTACATGGAGACGCCGTGTTGTACCTACGAGCGTCCTCGACTTCAACCGAGTCCGAAACGCGTCGACAACATCCACCATGTCTTAGGTCCAGGCCAGCTGCAACAACATGACCAGGCCCACAAGCAGCACAATCATCACCGACTGCCCATCCAACCTGCCGGCTGMACCTGTGTACTGCGTCGATGGAGCCACTCCTCCTGATTCAGACCCATTAGAACCAGCAACATCCACACCACCAAAGGGAATCTTAAACACCCAGCTGAACTCATCCGCATCCCTCACAGCCTCACTAATACTCAACTCCAAGCTCCCGTTCGCAAGCAACTTGGACGGAACAACAGTCCCATTCATACTTCCACCCACAACTCGTACTTCATCCCCAGGAACATACGGTACCGGACTATCCAGCACCAGCGTCTCATTCGGCTTGAACAAGGTCAGAATGTAAAACGCATTGGCCTTTTGCGTGAAGCGGACCGCGGCCCCCTCTTCCGGAGTAATGAACCAATACGTTGTATCGAAAAGAGCCTCTCCATGGTCTTTGATCCATTTGCCTGCAGTCCTTAGATTCGTCTTCGCAATCTCTACAATGCTGCCATCTGCCCTAGGTCCAATATCGAGCAGCAAGTTCCCATTCTTGCTGACGATATCCACCAGACTGGCAACGATATCCTTCGGTTTCAAGTATGCATCGTCGGGAGTAGCACGATTATACCCATAAGAATAAGGATCCATGCCGAGATTACTCTCCCATTTGCGGATTTGCACTGCATCGTAGCTTGCGTACTCCGGCGTGTCGAAGTCTCCTGGGAGACCACAGCGATTGTTGAGCTGGACCTGTTTGCCTTGTTCTGCCATGCTGTTGAAATACGACGCTGCAAACTCGGCTGTCATGTTGGGACCTCCTATGTCGCACCACATTATCTCCGTTCCCATGTCGGCAAGAATATGCATTTCCGGGAGGACAAGGTCTTCGACGAAGTCGTTTACTGGGACGTAGCCTGTGTATGGTAGGGTTTCGTTGGTGTAGGGATTCGTGGCGTTGCCTCCTGGCCAGTCGCCGAAGCCGTACTTCTCGTAGTCCGGGTGATACCATTCGGGGACAGAGAAGTACGTGGCCCGATGTAATTGAGGTTGATGCTCAGCGGCCGCATCGAAAAGCATTTGTAAAAGGTTCTTGTGGGGGAACTGAGCCACGCTCGTTCGGTTTGTAATGGTGTCTGGAATGTCAAACAAGGCGTATCCTATTGAGAATCGCATGGTCAGTGAGTGTTCTTGCTCCACACCGCCGTCCACTAACATCGTGGTGCGGGGGAACGTCTCTCAAAGGCAACTCACCATCATGATGCTTCGAGACTTGAACGAAGTAATTGGCTCCAGCATCCGCAAACAAGTCGACCCACTCCTTCGGGTCGAACGCAGAAGCCGTGAAGTTCTGGAAAAAGTCATCGTAGGCGTGGTCCGGTCCATAAGTCTTCAAATTATAGTCGTAGAAATTGGCGCTGTCTGAATAGGCGCCTCTGTTCATGTACCACCAGTACCACTCGGCATAACGCTCTGCACATCGATCAGTAAAGACGATCCTGCCTCCATACTCGATAATCCCTACCATTTTCTCCTACATCGCCCCAACCAGGAACAGAGTAGACCCCCCAGTGGATGAAGATGCCATATTTGGCGGCATTGAACCATGGCACACTCTCATGCGTGTAGATACTCTCATACGTAGCATCGTATGCTCCAATGCCGAAGGTAGCGTCAAAGGTAGAAGTCGCATCTACCCCAGCTCCTGACACGACTACGGTAGCTTCGCCAGTGGTTCCAGGTGCCGTTCCATCAGTGTTGACAACGCCGACTTGTACAATAGCCTGGTCGCCAGGTCGGAGACGATTGATTACGCCCGGAACAACTGTAGTCAGACCCGTCGATTGTATGGTGACTTTGACGCTGTTGTTGGCAAGGACCCATTCTTCTCCAACATTGTTGATCCGCACGTCCACAATCTGAATCTTGTTCGTGCCTTCGAACCACGTTTGGGTGGATCTCGCATGCTGAACTTCTAGGGAGATACCGGAAGCATTCACCGGGATCAGAGACACGGCAAATATATGCAGCCTCGTCTTCTGAGTGGCTCCGCCTGGCGAATTTGAGCTCCCCGCCGTCACGTTGGGAAGCTGCAAGCTCACCAGCTCTTTCGTGGAGTCCAACCAATTGATCGTCTGGAAGATCATCGATCTGTTGTAATCAATGCTGCTGTTAGTGAGATAGTAAGGAAATATGACATCGCCTCCGTACTACAGGAAGAAAACCAAAGCGTCAGCAATGCCTGAGACAATGTGGGAAGGGAACAAGGCTTGCGCAGCATGGGATAGTTCTACACCAGGCGGCGAATTCTCTTGCTCGGGGGCTTGCCTACAGGATATGGCCACGCCCAGTACGGATCTACCAGCACAGCCCCGGAAGCAGTCGTGTTGTCAGAGTATATGGCTGTCACATTGCCTGTTGCAACGGCATCTTCTGCTGCAGCTAGCATCTGCACGCTGAAGTAGCGGCCTTGCGGAGGCGTGAGAATCTGGCCTTGTGCAAGGAGATTGTCGTTGCCGGTCTCGTTGTATTGAGGGAATTTGAACCGAGTTCCGGCATAGGTGAAGTCCGTCTCAGGAAGATATTGTGCCGGTATACCTGAATGGATTCCATCGAAGTCTGCATCACCGGGAAACATTGCAAAAGCCCGATTGTTGAGGTGTTCGGAGAGATCGATGATTAAAGACCGAGTCCCGCCGGTTTCATGGTCGTCTCTGTTCCTTGGATTGATGACCAGACCGCCTTGGCCCAATGCCGCCGGCAAGATGCCCAACAAAAGAGTRGACGTCCACATCGCCAACTATGGAGGAAGACTCGGAATTCGTGGGGGTGAAGATGAACCAAGCATGCTTGTATTAAATGCGTGTTTACTACCGGCCAACTGTCTCGGGCAAAGGAGTGCCCCGCATGCGTGCGATTACACAGTAGCAGCGCTGTCAGAAAGGTGGTATATTGAAGTTGCATCGAGAGGGGAAACACGACGCCAACACGGATCAACGACATGGATCTCCACCAAAGCTTTTGYATTGCCTACCTAGTTAGCGGCATTGATGTGGCCTGATATCAGGTCCCAGAGCTGAGGTGCGAATCGCGTGAATTTGGCGGCTAGCGAGGATCTTGCCGAGCAATGCTGCGCTGCCCTGCGCATCTCATCAACATTGAAAGCCGGGGCGGACAACTGAGCTCGCATCGACACCTATTCTCCTTGAGCCACGCCGTTTCCTGTCCTTTTTTTGCCGTATCCTGCTCATCGCTCGAGCACATCCTCCCTGATCTGCCTCTGGATGCACCCCAATCGTAAAGACTTTTTACAGCACGAAACCGGCCTCAATCAGCTTTTGTAACAAGCGCTCATATAGTTCGCTGCAGCCTGCGAAAGCCGTCGAGAATGCATTGTTGGCGCAGCGCTGGTGTTCGCATGTGCGGTCGCTGTGGGAGGAGCAAATGCACGGGAGTTCTATTCTGCATGCCTGGCCCTCTTCAACTGCGCGACCTCTGAGGTCAAGTGCTCGATTTGCTTTCCTTGTGAAATCAGCAGGCCCCGAATCTCACCTAGGACTTCCTTGAGCCCGCCTGCTGCTGCACTCGCAGTAGGTGCAGGGGTAGCGGCAGGTGCAGGGAGAGAAGTCTGCGACTGCGCCTTTTCTTTTTCCTTTTCCCTCAGCTCGCTCGCGGATGGAGCTGATGCTTCCGATATCCCTTCGCCTGTGAATGTGTTTTTCGAGACTGACTTTGGTTCTGCTGGGGTGGGCTCAGCACGCGCCGCAGCTACTGATGGACGCACTACAGGCTTCGKTATCTCCTCAAATGAATCGTCGCCATCGTGATCAGGTACTTCATCCTCCTTTGAATCTGCGAACTTGTCCGCGAACTTGGCCATTGAGTCCTTGTTAGATCCCACTTGAGGCAATTCGCGTGGCGCCGAAGAAACCGAAGAAACGGGGGCTGGACTTGGCTCGGTCTTGGGCTCTGCTTGCATTGCCACTTTTGGTGCAGCTGCTGGAGCGGGTGCTGGAGCAGAAGCGGCAGCAGCGGGCTTCGAAGCGGGCTCCGCAGCCATCATCTGCGGCTCGTTGCCATCGAAGAGATCCTCGAGTGAGAATTTTGGTGGCAAGCCACTCTTCCCTTCAAACCAATCTCCGCTCGTAGCTGCAGGTGTCGTGCCGACCGTTGGCGGATATATGTCGTCCTGGAAGGTCTCGGCTCGTCTTGGTACAACAAATGATATAGGTTCAATGTAAGCATCATCAACAGTCTTGAAAGCGCGCATCACTTCATTGTCATGCGTGTTGACGCCTCTCTTTGGCATAAACGCAATTCCTCGCTGCGGGTTTGGTGATCGATACTCGGACAGGTACTCGAACTTGTCGTTTTGGTACTCGTAATAGCGGATGTTACCGTCGCCTTTGCCAGCGAGGTAGAGCATTTGACACCCGTCGTCCCAGAATGGCATGCTAATACCAGAGCCAGAGTCCAAGGGTACAAAGTCGCCTCCAACAGGCTTTTCGGGACTCCGTAGATCCCATAGTCCGAGCTGCCTCTCGCTCATCTTCGAGAATCCAGTGGTAGCTACACGGTCGTGGTCGCCCATCCAGACTACTCGGCTGTTCTTGGCTCCGCCGTGGCCTGGGACTTCGTGGGCGGGCTTCTCCTGTCGTACATCCCAGAATCGTAGTTTCTTGTCCCGCGAGCTGGTGACCAGCATGTTGCCGTCGGCGCTCCACGAGAGGGAAGTGAAAATGTCGTTCCCCTTGAGCGTGAGCTTGGACTTTCCATCTTCCAGATCCCAGATCTTGACAGTGTAGTCGCCAGATGAGGATGCAAGAACGTTCTCGGCAGCTGGGTTAAAGAGCACGTGGCCAACCTTCCTAGGCTGGATGTCAGCATGCCCTATCCTCTACTCCAATCTCCACCTCCTCCACCAATCATCTGTGTGGCACTTCCTTACCGTGAATGTCCGCTCAGCTTTCCAACCGGCTTGACGTCTTCGGGCTCTTCGGCATCTGTGCGCAGGCCAAAGCCGTCGGGGACTTGCCAAAGGAAGACCTTGCCATCGTCCGAGGCCGATGCGAGTATCGAGTCGTCAAAAGGACTCCAATCCGTGTCCAACACAACCGCCGTGTGCCCACGAAACAAGGGCAAGACGTCAGGTAGCTTCCCACGCTCTTCCAGGGGGATCACAGCGAATGCGCCGCCTCCGCTCGCCTCCCAGTTCACCGACAGATATTTTGGGTTCGCTTTGACCAGGTTCGTGTCCCACGCGTTGCGCGATACGCGCACGTTATCGTAGCATTGCTCGCGTTTGGTACTCTGTCCGTAAACGTGCCCTGTACGCGATCGTTGTTAGTTGTTGTAGCGGCGCCTTGCATGGAGGACTATGACCCACTGAATTTAGAGGCACGCACGAACCGGCCCGCCATTGGAGCTAAGGATACCAAGGTACAATGTTGAGGAGGTGAGGGAGACCGTACGGCCGTCGAGGGTCTATGCGAAGTTGGCGGCGATCGTTCGAGGATCAATCGAAGGTGTGGGACTTGTCGTTTGGACGTTGATGGAGAGAGCGCAACCACGAATCCAATCCAAAAGGGATCGGCGAGACCCCAACTCAGCCACAGTCTTCGCACGCGACCTTGAAAGTTGAAACGGTGGCATGAAACCAATGAACTTCTTGCACCCCCTTCTATTCCTACACAACAGACAGCATACCAATTCGCAGCTCCTAGTAAAAATCCCCACCTGCTACGCGGGGGTGTACCAACGCGGGGGCAGGAGTGTTACGCGACGATGCCCATCTCTTCAGGTTACATGTACGTGCAAGCAACTGATAGGAGGGGTACGAGGACGTGACCACGGATGTCTTGGACGAAGCCTGCCGAGTGCCAGCATGAGTTCAGATCGATCCAGCTGCGATTTTCCCCATATACATTCTGCTCACATCTTACTTCACACATTTGGACTATGCGAGCCACTTCGTTGACCCCCTGCACCGTTGACTCTTCCGAAAACGCGTACATAGGGCTCGACTTCATGGTCTGAATCGACGTKCGCATCCTTGGCTGAAAGCCCATTTGGGAACGGTATACGGTCATGGCCGAAAGCGAAGGCGGCGGGGGAGGTCTACTGGATCTCGAGAAAGAGCTCAGCTGCTCGGTGCGTGGGTAGTGCAGCAGGGGTGGCTCATTGCACGCAATCTGACGACTCGAAACAGATCTGCACCGACATCTTATACCAACCACTAACCCTTCTGGACTGCCTGCACACATTCTGTGGGTGCTGCTCGAAAGAATGGTTCGCGTGGCAAGCAGAGGCAGCGGCCACGGCCAGGCGCACCGTCAATCCGTATACCTGTCCGTCTTGCCGAGAGTCGGTGAGAGGTACAAAGGCAGACTGGCGGCTGGCAACGTTGTTGGAGGGATACCTAAAGGCAAATCCGGGCAAGGGCAAGACGACGGAAGAGAAGGAAGAAATGGGCAAACAGTACAAACCGGGTGACGACGTTTTGCCGCCAGTCCGACTTCRAAGGAATGATGCCGACAGTGAGGACGAGAGATTGATGGCGGACATCAGAGAGTTGAGCATGGCCAGTGTGGATCCGGACACGGCGAGGCGACGAGAGGACAGGCTGGCCAGGGATAGGCACAGAAGGCGACAGGAACGTTCACAGCACCAGCAGTCAGCGTCGGGTAGGAACCGAGAGAACGACAGTTGGACCGTCCAGCAAGAAGAGCAAAGGCAAGTAGAACATCAGCCATCGCTTCGTAGTTTACTTGGCTCGGAAACCAGCTCCCAGGACGTGCAAGAGGAGATTTTACAATCCATTTCTTCGGAGKGTCTCCTCAACGGAATCGACATCGATAACCTCACACCTGCACAAGAAGAGGAACTCACAGAGCGCATCGCAGAAGCATATCGTAGACGACAAAGGAATCGTGAGAGATCGAGGAACCGTGAAAGAAGCGGTCGAGGGAATCGATCACCGCCACCTGGACCTCAAGCCAGCGACAGTCCATCGCGAACCCAGCTACCCGTCGTGGATACCCCTACACCGCAACAGCAGTCTCGTGCAAGGCCGCCAATCTCACGGCCTCACCTCTTCGATCAAACTCAGGCCGAACCAAGTCGCCGCCACCAAAGGTCTGCCAGTTCAACAAGCCAGCGTGATATGCGCGCAGAGGGTCGCGATGCCAGCAACGTCGTTGCACCGGCAGCGCTGGCAGCACGATCAGCGATCGATCTCTCTTTCGACTCTAGAAGTGGTGAGCAGGGTAGACCTCGGCTACGTGCCACATCTGCTACCCCCAGAAGCTCAACAGACCCGGTTAATGTGCGTGAAAGTGTTCAACGCGTGCGTGCCACATCAGGGGCGACATTGCGGCCAGAGACTGCAAACAGCTCACACAGAGCTCGAGACAATACTACGCGGCAGCCTCCCGAAACATATAACAACATCGGCAGCATAGACGGTGCGCACAGCTYGCTGGCAGCTGCAGAAACCAATCCGCAGCCGGCTATCAGATCGCCAGTGTCCCAGTCCAACTTTGCGCCTGAGCCCATAAGCACGATATCTGCCACGCCGAACCACGTATCCGAGACCAACACGACAGCACCTATAGCAAGATCTTCAGACGCTGTCGATGACAATCTTGCACCACTCTCAATATCATGCTCCGGATGCGAAAGGCAAAACATTCAAGCCACCGTTCACTACCACTGCCACAAATGTATTGATGGCAACTTCAATCTATGCATGCAGTGCTATCGCACGGGAAAGGGCTGCAACCACTGGTTCGGCTTCGGCTTCGTGGCTTTGCATCGCTGGGAACGCGCAGGACGTCCTGGAAATGAACAGCCACACGTCCTCACAGCGCAGAAATATGCCAATTCCTCAGCGACCCTTCAAGTCCTTTCCGCCGGCACCAGCACTCTCCAAGAAGGCGCCTTCTGTGAGTCTTGCTTCAACTACGCCAACGACTGTTACTGGTACTGCCAAATATGCCAAGACGGCGCCTGGGGTTTCTGCAACGCGTGCATGCTGGGTGGGAAACACTGTACGCATCCGCTCCTTCCCTTAGCTCACATTTCGACTCTACGGAATTATTCCCACCACGACCCAGCGAAACTCGCCTTCGTCCCCGTGCCGCATCTCCGAGAACACAGCTACGTCCTCCTTCCGGTCCTGACCGATTGCGATATTTGCCGGATCCCCATCCCGTCCAATCGCACCCGTCATCACTGTTACACGTGTAGTGGAGGCGACTACGATATTTGTAATGAGTGCTACAATAGTCTCGTCGCTACGGGGAAGATCAGTGCCGCCAATGGCCCTGCTGGGTGGCGGAGATGTCCCCAGGGACACCGCATGGCTGTCATCGGGTACCAGGAAACACCTTATGGTGACGGTCATGTGCGGGTGACAATACGCGAAGCCGTCGGTGGCTGGCGGTTGAAGGAGGACGGCGTGCAGAGCAGTGGGAACTTACCTCCACCTCCTGATGGTGGAGGTGGCTTACGGTACTTGGCACAGTATGGACGTTTCCCCGCCGAGGATGTGCAGGACGAGCTCTCGTTTCCGAGGAATGCTGAGATTCGTGAGGCAGAGGACTTGACGGCCGAGTGGGCGGTTGGAGTCTATGCTGGGGCGGTGAAGCTCTTTCCGCGAAACCACGCGAGGCGACTGTGATGGGACATAACGAGCAACGGTCACGAGATGAGATGAGATACATATGATGGGTTTGTTGTAAACATTTTCGTTGACATGTGAGCTAATGACTGATGACAGCCATGGTGATCGAGCCGGCCTGCATGATGAGGTGGCTAATGACACTTGAGCTGAGTTGAACATGCATTGTCTTCCCTTGTGTTTGTTTCCTTCGTCTCTTCGTAAGCCAGCTTCCGTCATGCTTCTCTATCATATTCTCTCGCGCGTGATCGCAAAGCTGCAATCTGGTATAGGTTGGAAAAAGAAGCAAAAACACCATAGCGCCATCGCTTAAATCATGCTCCTTAGGTGCGTGCAATAACCATCCTGCAGCCACGTTCCGCTCCCCTCGCAACCATGCTCACTGCCGAAATGCATTGGCATCAGATCGGTAGACCCATCGACAGGCGCTCCTTGCGCATGTAGTCGATGCTGGGGAGCTCGATCTTGCGGACCCTCTCCTCGACCTTGGCGACCTTGCCCTTGTTCGGGATCCACCATTCGCAGAACTCCTTGATGGCCTCCGTGTACTTCTCGTCGCGCGTATACTCCAGGCAGAGGCGCTCCATCTGGCCACCCAGGCCCTTCAGGCGCGGCATCGCGTGAGCTTGCACCTCGTCCATCTCCGCCTTGAAGGTGTTGACGTAGACATCCCAGGCAGGCTCGTCAAATACCACCGTGGTGTACTGAGTGGAGGCAGTCGAGTCGACGCGGCCACGGAGCGAGATCGGGGACAACTGGCGGGACAGCGCGTAGACATCTGGCATCGAGCCCTTGGGAATGGCCATTGCGTTTGGATACTCCGGCGTCGGGCACGTGCGGCTGTCGACTGGTGTAAACGGGGGACTCTCCATGTMCACGACCTGCCGCTGGCCGGTGAAAGAGGATGGGAGTCCTGTGAAGCTGGCGGGAGCCGACTCTCCATGCGAGCTCATTGGAGGAGTGTCGTTGCCCGCACCCGCCACGGAGGCGGACGACTGTACAGTCGAAGTGCGGCGTAGGAGGTGAGGATGACTGGACGACTCGGCATCTGGATAGCCGCGATGGAAGCTCTCGTCATCCAGGGCCTTGATACGGTCAAGAGCGGTGCACAATGAGGCACCGGCGTACTGCCAGTCTTTTGCTGGCTTCTGGATCTCTGGGGGCAACTTGACGAGCAGCGGCACAGGAATCGTCCAGTTCTTGATGTGATCCTTATCGAAGGAGAACTTCTCAGCGCTGAAGTCGCTGACAGACCGCTCACGAGGACCACTGTCTTCTGTACGCTGCTTTGGGGTTGGATGCTTCTCGCGCGTGACGCGCGATGGGCGACGATGAATGAGCGTTCCGGACGCCATTGTTGATGGGTGTGGTTGATGAAGTTGTGCGTGGTTGAGCTTTTGGTAGGAGAGGGTCTGGCGACTTTGCCAGAGCGACGGCTTCAGGGGTGTGTGGATGCGAGCTCAGGTTGTAGTTGTTGTAGTTGTGACAGCGTGGACCGTGTCAGGGAGGTGTATGTGTTGAATGTTGGGTGGTGTGCGGGTGTGTGTTGTGGGTGGGAACGGAGAGTGAGTGAAGGCTGTTTTGTCGAGGCTGTTTTAGCGGCTAGCAACTCGAGTGGAATTGGGAGAAGGTACCACGAGTCAAGAAGGTGTTGTCGAGTTGTTTTCCGGGCCTGGAAGCCGACGTARAAGGTACAGGATGCAGTTCTTCCCCGAGTGTTTCGCGCGCGTTGCTTGCCGTGCCGTAGCGAACCGAGTAACGTGGTTCGAGTCGGATGCTGGGGTGGTGTTTGGTGACAGCTTGGATTCGGAAAGTCAAAATGCTAATGTACCCCGGATTGTCTAGCTTGACGCCGGTGGTAGAAGAGGAGTGAATGTCTGTGGCTTTAGCTTTCCCCTCCTGTTTGCTAGTGCCGCGAGACGACAATCACTCGATCATGATTTGAAGGCCTCCAATAAGCTGCCAATGGCGAGATCATGCTCGAGTGTCACCTTGGCGACTGCTGCAGGACGTATGAGCGGGCCACTCCCTGGTGCACAAGTGACAGATTTGGTCCGTTGCTGGTATAAACAGCGACAGGACATGAGAGGAAACGTGAAACAAAAAGTGTTTTTTGAACTGTGCCAGAGCTGTGCTCAATGATGATCTAAATATCTCTTTGAGTCTCGCTCTTTGTGTCCACTATGCCGCGTGGATGGGGACGCTGGGCTGTGATGCCCCTAGCTATGTGCCTAGCTGAACATGATATCCCATCCGTGCTGCCTCTTCCCGGCAAGTGCTCTCCCAGGTGTCCGGTCTTAGGAGCCTTGAGCTTCGCTTCCTATGAGCAACGTCGGAGCTATTCCAGTCTGGACAATGCGAGTTAGTAACAAAGAAACAAGGCTGCATTCCATGTGCGACTACAGCATGGCTGCATGCGGCAGGGTCGTGCCAAACACCCGTGTGGACCTCTTAAGGTACGACGCAGATGCAAGATAAGGGTACTGACCTCTCGATGATGTGAAGTCCCGATTGTGTCTCGATGATTTGGCTGCGCAAGCGTCAGTAGTGACCGGAAGAACACCTCGTACATAGATTGTGCGAGACTTACGATACCTATTAACAGATTCATGGTCAGCACGTGGATTATTTGAACATGCGGGAGCGAAGAACATACCTGACCTGGTTGGAGCGCAAAGGATGCTTGCTCAAACTCCGTCTGCATGTCACCCTTGCCAAAGAAACCCCTTTGCGAACGATTAGTAAATCGTTTGCCACATCCTACCACACAATCATTGTGGAACGTAGTACCACCGAGCGTAGAGAGAGAGAAGGGAGGGAAGATTTGCATGACTTACAGWTCACCTCGCTTCCTCGCGGAACTGCAGTCGCTTTCCGTTGCGGCCAGGTCACCAAGACTCGATTCACCACTCTTGATCTTGGCGTCGTAGGCACGAATGATGTTGTGGGCTTCCTCCTTGGACCGGGTGATTTCGGCCTCGCGCCATGACGAGGGTCGCCGCGAGCCCGCGTGCTTCACCAACAGATGGGCACAACGGATCTTGCCATCCACATTCTGCTTGGCAGTGGCATCAGAGGGCAAGTTGGCCGTGTGGTACTGGCTCATGTAGTGCTTCAACGTCTCGCTGTCGGTCTCTGCCGGCGGCTCCCATCGTGACTCCTTGGTGCCAGGATTGAAGTAGTACGGCAGGTTTTTGCTGTTGGAATGCCGGACTTCCCAGCCCGCAGGCAATCCAGTGGCCTGCGACATATCAGATTAGTCTGGTCCCAACCAGGCAGATATCAATCGATGCAACAGGTGACCGAGACGCGCGTACCATGTGGAATCACTTTGGAAGGATTAGTGAGTTGGGATTGATCGTCTCGACAATGTTGCATGTGCTGACAGTATGGATGGCGCGGGGAAAAAGCACTATAAACAGGCCCAGCGCTTGTTTTGGACTAGCATGGAAGTGGAAGGAAGTGGAAGTGCAGGCTCTGTGGCAACGTCCATCTCACAAGCAATGCCATCATCTCAAAAGGCTACTGTACATGTACAGTACATGTACCATTTTCAGGTGCAGCATCTCCAGCAAGCAGCGAGCCTCTACACATGATAGGCGTAAACGCTTGTCGACGTATAAGCACAGCACGTCGCGTGTCAGACTCGGATCAGCCTTCTGTCCGGTCGCTACACCTCCTCCATTGACGACTTCTTAGGCATTGCTTCAAAGAGATCATTTGCCTACAAGATCACTCGCATCGCTCTAGCAGAGTCTTACTACTTCCCGTTCTCCACAAGCGCCTGGCATCATCTGTAGTACCAATCAATGCCTTCATGTTGACGTTTGCAACCCAAGGATTTTCTGGAACGCGTTTGGATGGGCACTGTGCAGTTCCCGATACTACCCTATATTGGCTCCTGTTGGCTTATGGGAGACTTCCTGGTTGAAACAACTTCCCATCTATGTATCAAACGGCTTGACAACAGCCGGTGTGTATATTTTAGCCGGAAACGTCTACACAAGACTCAGCTGCTCTGTTTTTAGGAAACCTGCAACAAGTGCGGACGCATTCTTTCGAGCATCGTGGGATTTCGGATTCCAGTGGCATGTCGTGGACAGTGTAGTGCCACCCATTTGTATCACAATGACACGTACTTTCTGAACCACCAGTTTGAGCGAAGGACTTCACCGCGCTCCTTGGTATCCAGGCGACAGGCGATCTTTATCATCGTTGAGTCGAAGGCGCATGAACTGAAGCGCAGCGATGACCATGTATGAGGAGCACATTGAGATGAAATATCCATTGTAAGCTAATACACACAGACTCTCGGTACGGATCAAAAACCCGACATCATCTGTGGAAAGATTGCAGCTACGCCTCAACGAAGCCGCCATGAACAAGAGAGCGAACGAGCAGTTGGAAGAATCAGACAAGATACCTCGGAGAACCCAGACCCGACTACGAGCGGCAGACCGCGTTTCTGCGAGCTCAGGCTTGAACAGCAACTCGAATAGTCGGTCATCATCTTCCTCGGGCTCATCGAATGTATCGCCACGTACTCAGCAAGAACCGCGTATGAGATCGGAAGCCACCGCTCTGAGGCCGCGGGTGACCAGCAGAGCAGACGCGACACGATTGCCTGTTGGAGAGAATTACCGGCCCGGTAGTAACCAGACTACAGTGAACAGACCTAGGATTGCTGCAACGCCGCGTAATGAAGGAGAGTATATCATCCGGAGATACCGCCGGGAGACCAGAACATCCACTGGCGAAGTCCAGGTAGTTCAGGTCAGAAACTATACGTATTGGCATCCAGAGGAGAGCAACTCTCGAGTATGGAGATAACCTGGCTTCCACCCCGAAACAATCAACGTGTCGCGAACCCCGCCGCTCAAGTTTGCATCAAAACTCTTTTGAACTCTTTGAAGGCTGCCAAAGTCATCCTGATCTTGTCGACATCGACGGGGCTATCCTGGCTTGAGGTCGTCACAAATACCAGTCCCTGTTTCTTGTCGGCAAAAAACACCTGACCATATACACCAAAGCCCATAACAATGTCACTTGCCTTATCAACATAGCAGAACGATCGATATACCATGTCAAAGGTATTGCCAAACATCGCAGCGAACTTTCCTCGCTGCCACGCTTCTTTCGAACCACCATGCATGATATCTTGAATCCATTCCACAGGGACCACAACATCGCCCTCGGTGTTCTTGCCGTCATCAACAAAGAGCTTCACAAGACGTGCAAGATCCCGTAAAGTGGGACACAACCCGCCGGCCGCACGAGCGAAAGCTTTCGGATCCAGCGCCACTACAGCATCATTCTCGGCTCCCATAGGCTGCCACAAGAGTTCTTGCATAAGCTCCGCAAAGGACTTTCCACTCGCTCGCTCCAAGACCCATCCTATAAGATCCGTGTTGGCAGAAACATACTCGAACCGATCATCAATAACCTCCTGCGGAACAAAGTTCGACAAGAAAGTCTTCAAATCCGTGTGCTGCTCAGACCCGTTCAGAGGATGCCATCCCGCCGCGGCGCGATACTCATGCGTGCCATCAACATAGGCCACGCCGGAACGCATATCGATACACTGCTGGATAGTTTTGTCCCTCCAGACCGTCCCCGATATCTCGGGAACATATTTGGAAACGAGATCATCCACGGAAAGCTTCCCTCGGGCTTGCAGAATGCCAACAAGGAGGCCCGTCACGGATTTGGTGATGGACATGACAATATGTTTTGAATCTTTGGTGTTACCATTGAAGTAGTTCTCGAGA
This sequence comes from Ramularia collo-cygni, assembly GCF_900074925.1. Classification (NCBI taxonomy): domain Eukaryota; kingdom Fungi; phylum Ascomycota; class Dothideomycetes; order Mycosphaerellales; family Mycosphaerellaceae; genus Ramularia; species Ramularia collo-cygni. The sequence continues at coordinate 2,085,678 of NW_019716255.1, read as the reverse complement.
AGGACTTTGCCATGTTGGAGGATGATAAGCCCATCAGTTTGTGATTGGGAGAGGTAAGAACTGAGGTTGTGTTTGATGCCATTGGACTCTATTTCAAATTCACTGAACTCGTTGGGAGCTTGTGGGAAGTTGCCCGGTTTGCTCGACTTGGAGATTGTTGCGGTAGGCAGAACTTTGTCGATGTTTGCGAATGCCCATTGATTGTGCGGAAACTTTAGCCAGCTGCTGAGGTCTGCTTCGGCGGTGCTCATTTTGCAATGTAGGACATACGGTAGAGGCGTACGACTCAGCGTTCAATTCAAAGAGAGAGAGCTCTCCAGCTTGACCTCTGACGGACGGATAACCGAGGTATTGAAATCTGCTTACCGCGGATGCAGAGGAGTGAGAGATACATGTATACTTACATGTACTATGAGAATTTGACAGGCAATGTCAGCTGTGAATGAACAAATGGAAAATAGGCAAACGAGGCACAGTCGCTTGTTCACTTCACACCATGTCTGTTTACACCGCAGTATTAAAAGAAACCCACGAATTTCATGCTCCTCAAAAGTTGCCCACCTGCCAGACAAAAGTACAGCCCATGACTCCCACAATTACAGTAGTTCTAGTCCACCCATCCGACGCCGCCACCCTTTCAACGCCGCCTGATGCTTGTTCAGAATTTAAATCGACCGCTCGCTTGCTCGCTCAATCTCCAAGAAATGCAAAGGACTTCCCACTTCGGCTTTGAGAAGTTGATCAGAAGAGGTCTATCAGGCTTTGTAGGACGATGATCGACTATCTGATTTACCAGGAGTCATGTCGCCGCTGCTGATTTCCAGGCATCTGCGAGCGAGTGCAACAACCTCGCCCTCGCCGTCTTCACTCTCGTCGCCTTCGGACTCGGACTCGACATTCTTCTCGCTGATTTCGCGAACCATGTTCATGACGTCTTCTGACTTGTTTATCGTGTCCATGAGCTTCTGATCGCCGGACTCCAATAGCTGCAGAAGCGTCCAGATTGCAATATGTTGAAAGGTGGGGTCTCCCGAGGCCAGAAAGCGGTTCAAATAGCCGTGAATGCCTCCTGATGGCTGGCTCCAGGAAGAAAGGAAAAGTGAATAGTCGCCAACTGAGCGCGTTAGCAGTGATATCTGATCACAGTTAACACGAGACTCACCTTTACTGCTCAGATTGCCGAGAGCGGCAGCGCTGTTTCCTTGCACTTCAATGCTTTCACTTTCGGTCAAGGGTATGAGCACGTCAAACACTCCGAGGTCCAGCAATTGAGGCTTCAGCTCGTCAGACAACGCCAGCACTGCGATGGCGKCGGTCATCTCAGATTGCACGCTCAAGGGCACTTCCAACACCAGCTCTTTGCATTTCTGTACAGCGCCTGCTTGGAGAACCAGCTGCTTATTTCGGTCCGACGATGCGGCCAAGTTGCGCAGAGTAGAAATCGCATGGCATTGAATCTCCTCGTTGTCAGTCGACCCTAGCAGGTCGACCAAGGGTCGGAGGAAGCCTGCATCGATGATCGGAGATTCGTTCATCGGGTGAATGCTAATGTTGCGAATGCATGCCACGGCGGAAAGGATCAAGGGTAGATAACTGCTCTGCAGCAATACGAGTAAAGGCTGCAGACCACCGGCCCGGACAATCTCTAATTGGTACTTTTCGTCGCTTGCAAGATTCCGCAGGGCAAGGGCTGCTTGACATTGTACTTTTGGCGCCTGGCCCTTCATCAAATGCACCAGGCTTTGCACCAGCTTGGTCTCCGTCTGCGCGAGTCGTTTGCGGTTGGTGCTATCGACCGCGATGTTGCTGAGTGCCGTCGTGCAGTAGTACTGTACATCCGTGTCCGGACTGCTGAGGAGGCTGACGAGGACAGGAATGGCACCGGCGGAGACGAGCTGTTGCCGGTTATCATCCGAGTGTGTCATGTTGAGCAGTGCTCCAGTGGCATTCCTCTGCACTCTCATGTCCTTGCTTTTCGCGAGACGCGTCAGAGGAGCCAACGCTCCCGAGCGCGCTATCCGAGCCTTGTTCTCCTCATGTGTGGCCAGGTTTGTTATACAGCCGACAGCATTGCATTGAACCTCAACATTGGGACTATTCATCTGCCGGATGAGGGGGGTCAGGCCGCCGAGGGAGACGATAAGAGTCTTGTTTTGTCCTGATAGCCGGTCGGTCAGTCAAGTCCTGCTGCGAGCGACGAATCACGACCCACCATCTACAGCGAGGTTGCCCAGCGCAGCCGAAGCAGCTCGCTGGACCTCAATGTCGACACATTCGAGCAGGAACAGGATAGGCTCCAGCGTCGCTCTGTCGACGGGCCGTACATCTAACCGCGAGCATTAGCACGTGTACCTTGCCGCAAGGTGTCCCTCCCTGCACATGCCTCTTTCTGTGATCTCGGCAAAGGTCAAGCTCGCGCTGCGTTGTAGGTCGACGTTCTGGCTGTATACCAGGGTGGAGAGGGCGGCGAGAGGCTCGCCGGAGAAGAAGTCGGTTTCGGCTCGCTGGACAGGGCGGTCAGTATGCGCGTGCAGGTCCTTGTACCCAGTGGGGCTCATCTCACGTTCTCGAGATAGTTGAGCAAGTCGGCGACCGCTTCGCGCTCCTCCTGCGCCAGGACACTCTCGTACGAGACCTTGGAGCGGCCTGGGTAGGCGGTTAGCTGCTGTATACAGGCGGGGAGTTGGTTGATGGGGGGAAGGCGATACCCGAGCAGCAGCACGAGAAGATTCCCCGTAAGCTGGCCATGATGTCGAGAGCCTCACAGCTGGCGCCGCATGTGGAATTATATGGTGTCGGTGGGTATGCTCTGGGGTTGTTTTGAGAGTTGCCCGTTTCAATGATGAAGTTCAGGTTGCACACCTGGACAAGCTAACTAACTTTAGATCTTCCAGCAACACCTCCGTCGCTCTCACGATGACCTTTGCATCATCATCAACGACACTCTTTCCGCCTATACGGCGCGACTTGTCGATGGCTACCATCAGATACTGTCGCCAAACGATCTTTGGTCTCTAGCCATCTGGCTGATCCCTTGTTCGTTTGTTCGTTTGTTCGGAGTGTTGATCGCGTTACGGCCATCACCGATGGCCTGCCTCCTGGCCGCGACTTTTAGGCCCAGCGACACAACGCATCGCGTGAAAGTCGCCTCTCGTTGCTCCAAGTCATCTGTTTGTGGTATACCGGAAGATGCAAATTGAGGCAACGCACCCATGCTCGAGCTCCGATTTCGACAAGCGAAAAGCAACTCGTTCTTTGAGCGGACGCGTTGTGCACTCATTCCTGGCTATCAGGAAAAGCAAGAACCTCGTTGACCACACGTCGGGCCAGAATGACAACGGACACAAGGAACGAGCTTACCTTATCTCATGACAAGCCGACCTTGATGCAAGGAGATCACGGCGAGGTTGACGCATCAAGGAGATCACGGCGAGGTTGACCTCATAGGATGTTGACCTCATAGTGAGTTGTTCTACTATGCGGTATTTACAGAGCGCTTTTGTACGCAATCATCAGACCCGTGAGACTAACTTACCGCTCACACCAAGATCGGTGTCCGACACAGAGCTATAGCTACAGCTTCCTACAAGATAGTGAGATTACGAGGGGCGCAGCGTCTTTGCCGTGCGGCATTATTGATCTCGCTCGTTCATCCGTCACGTAAAAGGACACCCCGCAGCCGTCAGCATACTTGGCATAGTGATGTCTTTGTCTTGGCCGCTTCTTGAGCGGAGCTGGAGCTCATCGGTAAGATAGGTAGCCTAGCTGCATGCACGCATGATTGCAGATTGCAACCGCCCGCACGACGACGCATGTGATCGATCAATTACCGACGTTCGGACTTGGAGCCAGCACTGCACCTGAGTCACCGCATCATCAAGAAGCGACTTTTGACTCGGAAGTTTTACTTTGACGTAGAGCAGACCGCCCTTTGAAGAGAGCCTCGTGGCTGGCGTTCCACGCGTCGCTGCTTACATTTGCCATTAGCACTGCTGGGCCTCATTACGGAGCAGGCAAGAGACTTTTGTAAGATCGAYCCCATCCTTCACAACATGGCGGTGGGTAGGTCTCCGTGTGATGTCCGGGCTGGCGTCGCTACGCCACGACGGCCACGCTGTTATTAACGCATTTGATCCCCGCCAGCTTGGCAACCAATCTGCAAGAAGTGTCCGGGGTCGTTCGGTACACGGTGCGACGTCCGTGCGTGACATGGAATATAACAAGCCCATCACTGTGCATGACGTGATGCTTAGCTGGCTAGGCGTGAACGGCATGACCGTCATACGTTCTGACCGACGAGGATTGGCTGCTGGGGCATGAGGTCGAGTGAACGATTCATCGTTGCGCAGGCAGTGAAAGGGATGACTGGCGCTCAAGGCATTGAATGCTACGGCTTCTACAGATTCGTTGTTGACAGGGCATATCGATAGCCCRCCGCTATAGACACTGCCGATGATGTTCCTTCGGCCCATCGACAGCTGATCCACGGTGATTCGTCGTGACTCGAGGGAAATCAATCTAGAGTTGTGAGATCACCCCGCCCTRGCACGCAGCCATTATTAGCGCTCTGGGGCCGTCAAACCTTCAGTCAATGATCTTCTAAGGAGCTACAAAATCATCCCGCCCAAGCTGCGCCTACTTTACGCCTTGGCATGAAGATGGGTACCCTTTGACTACTACTGATTGCAATATCTACCTGACCCTTGAAGCTCTTCTTGCTCCTGCACCGGTTCCTTTATAACAACCTCCCCCTCCCCAACAGCCTGCGCTTGCGCTCGCTCTTTGTCCACCTCCTTTCCCTCGCGACAGCATCAAGTCAAGCCACACGCAGCTACCACGCATGGCCGCTCTCAACATCCAGAAGCACTTTAGCGGACTCCGAGTCGGTGTTGATCGCCGTCGTGGCCGCGATCCATTTGCTACTGGCTTTGAAGATGATAGCGATGAAAAAAGCAGACCGAGCAGACCGAAGACCAAGGCTCCGCCCATCAAACCGCGAGTGCCTGCCGCTGCAGCCCCCAAGCCGGATCCCACGTCTGCGATCGCCGCCCTCGACGTCTTGCTCGACAGCGACGAGGACTTTCTCGACGTGCCCAAGACCGACACGAAGAAGGCGACCGACCGCCGACCCAGTCCTGCACCTGGCAATCTAGCCTTACACCGAGTGACGGACGGAGCAGGGCGTCGTGGATCCCTTCCAGGCGTCCTCCCGCCGACCAAACGAGCCGCTGAGCTCGCCGTGGGTCAGCTCGCCTACCTCGACGACAGCAGCGACGACGAACGGCCCCCGCCATCAAAACGATCCGGTCGGCGCAATAGCCCAGCGCCGCGGAAATCGTCCGACGATTCGTGGGATCGCTCCGACACGCCACGGGGCGACCGTGTTCCAGCAAAAGAGGCTCCCGTCGCAGTCCCTATAGTCCCGGCCCACACCGTGGCCTCGCCCTTCGCCGGCACCGTAAGCTTCAAAAACCCCGACACGTGATATGTGGGGTCATGGCGCTAACCCCCGGATTTTCCAACCTAGAAATACTTGCAGGACAGCGAAACAGACAGCGACGAAGAAGCCGTCAGCTCGCGAAAGGGCTCCACGGAGAGCACCACCACCGTCAGCACCACCCCGCCCGACCCATCCACCTCGCCCGCCACGAAGAAGACGTACGAGGTGCCGCGAGTCGACAAGGCGAAACTCCACGGCGGTGTTTCCTGGCGCGCCTTTTCCGCCGGACGGGCCGAGCAACGACACGCCGAGGTCGAGGCGCTCGCCGCCAGTCTGCAGCGACGAGGAAGATCGATATCCTTCTGCCCGCTCGTCACCACCGACGACGGTCGCCGCGTCCCGCTTTCGCCCTCCATCGGGCCGCTCGGCAGCAATGGCCGAAGAAAATCAAACACCCGAGGAAAATCGCCGCCCAGGCGCCCTGAAGACGTGGGGCCTGCAGACGACGCCGGCGGCGACGGCCGCATCGCCTTCACAGGCAATCCATTCGCCGGTAAGTCCAGTCAGTAATCTTGTGACGCACATGAGYCACCATGCGCACCTGCCCGCCAACACTTTGCAAAACTTTAGGACAGCGAGCGCGGAGCAACAGCGATGACAGCGCCAATGCCCTTGAACGTCCCACGTTCCACCACAGCAGCCTCCCTGACATCCGCATTGATGATGTCGCCAACCTCTGATCCGGAGAATGACACGCCGCTTCATCCCAGCCGAATGACTGATTCGGTCGAGTCGATTGTCGGCAAGTTGAACATTTCACCACAGACTATTCCAGAGGCATCTTCGATCGATCATTCCATCTCACAGCTCTCGCCCATCGAAAACCTCAGCAGACATTCTAGCACCACGTCCATAAGAGTGCCGCGGGCGTCGAGGATATCTGCCGCGGGATCTCGACGCTCATCGCGACGCTCGAACTCGGGCTTCTCCTCGGCGAGTCCTGCTGCTGCATTCCTTGCCGGCTGGGGTAGAGGTGACCCAGATGAACCAGCACCGGAGCCGAAACCTGACGATGAGGGCCAATCGATCGGTATCAACAACGAGTTCGTCATCGGTCCACAAATCGCCCAGGGCGCCTTTGGTGTCATCAAGGAAGTTCACTCACTCGATGCACATGGGAATCGAACGGTGCGCGCTGTCAAGATCATTCACAAGGCCGTCCCTGGGATCAGTGACGCTGAAGCCGAAAAGATTTCACTGCAGGTGGAACACGAGGTATCAATCTGGCGATGTCTCAACCATCCTCACATTTTGAAGCTACACTCGGTGTATGATACCGATTTTGCCTTCYTTTCTGTCATGGATCTTAATGTCGGAGGAACTTTGCATGATATGGTTCGGAAAACGAGGCAAAGTGCGTCAAGTAACCATGGCCGAAAGGGACTTTTGCCGCAACTTGCCAAAACCTACGCATATCAATTGGCGTGCGCATTGAGATATTTGCATGAGGACATTCGCGTCTGTCACCGCGACGTCAAGCTTGAGAATYGTCTGGTCGATCTCTCCTCGGCGGGCGCCGAGGAACAAGGCGGTTTCCTTCGACTCTGCGATTTCGGCCTGGCCGATTTCCTGCAGAGTGCCCAGCATGCAGACGTGGATGACGCGGGATCTGATCGGCAGTATCAACGCCTCTCGCTGAAAGAAGGTGATCCTATCATCATGGCATCCTCCGTCATCGGCACACTCGAATATGCTTCGCCTAAGGGGCTTACTGTAGATCGCAAACTGTTCGAGACGGCTGGAGACATATGGGCATTCGGGGTGGTTGTCTACGCACTGTGCACAGGTGACCTGCCGTTCCGTCATGCCATGCCCAGCAAGACCGCCGAGCTTATCATGAGCGCCGAATACGACGAGAACGCTTTGCGGGAGGCCGCCTCTGGTGGTGGCGAGGTTATTGACCTTGTCAAGGGCTGTCTGGAGAGATCGGTTGAGGATCGGTTCACAATTGCTGATGCTCTGCGAAGTCCTTGGTTCGAAGGCTGCCGTGAGGATGCCGAGGAATCCTCTGCAATGGGAGCATGGACCTGAGGCCTTGGCCTGTACTACTATTACTCACGACTTTATGATTGCTTCAACGGACACGGACATTAAGCGAGCATGCGGGGTTGAACAGTTTTCGCAAACAAAAAAGAATAGGTTCGGCGCTGGATGGATATAATGGGGACTACCAATCGGTGTTTCCGATGGGGTGGCACGGTTCTTTTCTACTCTTCGTTTCTTTTCCGGAGTTCCCACTGGACATATCAGGCTGTGGATACGGACGATACCCTTCGGCGTTTATGGGTGATGACGCTCGTATCTGCTACATTGCTGTGGTGGTCTCATTCAGCTTGTGTATAATTAAAACGATATCGTTGGCGTGTATTCAGCGCAGCATTGAGCATTCTCATGGACCACCACAACATCAATGCATCTTGTTGCTAGTAGCGTGCATTTCAACCTTCTCTCTCTCAACGTGTTCCGCGAGTTCGTTTTCGAGTCAAGATCACCCTTATAGATCGTTCTCAATTCAATCGCGCGAATCCCGCTCGAGCGTAACGACAGGCCTATCAATTCGATGAAGCGTCTTCGCGACATTGAAATATCCTTCATACTCTACCTCCGCAACGCCATCCCCAGCCGGCAAATCATAGTGATAATGTCCCCCCGAACCCGATCCATCCGTAGAGAAGCAATGCGTATGCTCCATTCTCAATCCGAAACGCTTCCCTGGATCTGCAGTGTGAAAGACACTGAGACATACAATCGGAGCCTTGAAATCATGATATGTAAGCCAGTCGTTGAGCTGTTTTGCGTTTTTGAACGGGAGATCTTCTTTGGGGGGAAAGTCGGGCATGACGTGGAAGTGAGCGGTTCCTGTCTTTATGAGGAACATCCCTCCCATACTGATTGGTCGGTCGTCGCGAAAGGCTTMGTATAGTGCTTGTTGTATACATTCTGTGAAACTCTTTTGATCGCCTTTTCGAGCTCGGGCAGTGATTTTGAGAACTGGACCTGGGAGACCTGAGGAGCCATAGAGATTCATCATGAGCGCGCAGTCTGACGAGGGACTTCTCTCACAAATTGCAGCGTGCTTTCCCATTGTACCGTCGAATTTGGTATAATAGGTCAAGTTGTTGACATTCTCGAAACTGTCCTCCCAGCTTAGATTGGGACTGAGCTCTGAGTTGATACCGATAACGTGAAAGGGTCCGGCTCCTGCACCGAGAAGTTGGCCTTTTTCAGGGCTCATCTTCATCTCTTTTGCAATGTCTAAAAGGTTGTATTTGCATTCGAATCTGGGTTCAGGAAAGAGGTTGGGTTGGCCGCCGATATCTGCTATGCTTTCGTTGCCGGAGAGACMTTCTGCTGCTAGGTGGAAGGGCGCTTTGCGAAGATCGGGACATTGTGAGACGCTGATGGTTGCTTTTTGGAAGTTTGCCTCTAGTGCTGGACGCAGAATTCCAGCGATTTCGTCCAAGGAAGGTGGAGAGAGAGGATATGTTGTTGTCAGCATCTTGTGGTGACAGGATTGTGTCCGGACTTCTAAAAGGATAGCAGACTGCAGCGGGGTCCAAGTCTTGTTGTTGAATGAGAAGTGATGTGAGACCTGAGAATCATGAGCCAGGTAGAAGTGAATGATGTCAAGTTATACAGGGTGGGTCTATAGCTGGCGCCTACTCGACGAAAGAGGTGAAGTTGGTGACAGGCGAGTTTCCTCACTCCAGCACGACTGCGGGACTTTTAGCAATAACAACTCAATGCAATGGCAATGATCTGAATGAGCAATGAGGAGCATCAACGACTTGCTTGTGCTCCGACATCGCTTGAAGGGGAGCTGTAGGAGCTGCAGCCTCCACCGTAACCCCTCTTTGCGACGAAACATCAATGAACGATATCGGTATAGCATATTGTCGTCGTGATTGCGGTTTTGGAGACATTCGTCTCGAGCTTGTTACGTTCCTACCTGCCCTTCCATCAAGCTGTGTAAGTAGGTAGATAGTTCGTAAGTCTCTCTCCAACTCAACATACCTGTCTACACGAACTAGGCTTCTGCAGCATGTTACCATCGCAAGAGTTGCCCATTGACCTCGACCTCAATGGCAAAGTTGCTGTCATCACAGGTATCGGCCAAGTTGGCATATTCGACTCATCAACTTGGGGTAATGGAGCTGCAACAGATACGTTCTGCTTCCGTGCCTATCAAACGATAAAGGCCATCGTTAGATATCCCCAGCAAGAGTCTTGAGACACAACGGGGTAAAGGTCTTTGGATTCCATCTTAATCTCCAAACTGCCGAGTACACAAAATAAAGGCTCGTAGCAGACAATTCGAATACAATCTGCAACGTCGTCAAGGCTGGTATGATAAGCGTTGGAGATATCGACAAACTTGTCGAAGCAGTCAGTCCTTGCAATACATGGTGGAATCGACATGCTCTACAACAATGTAGGCATGACTGCGCCCGGAGATCCGTAAGCGACAAACGTTGCTTCCGACCAATACTCACCATTCCTGACCATGTCTATCAGCGGGTCCATATCAGAAGAACTGTGATAGAAGCAGATCGATCTGAATCTGAACAGCGTGTTTCGCTGTTGTCGACTCGTTCGGATGGTGGCATCACAGAGTCGACCAGGACCGGCGGCATGTGATAAGTGTCCGATCGATTCACATCCTGCGCATTTCATCAGCTCGGCTTCTCATTGCGTCAGGACATTGAGTTCTCGTTGCTCCGCGGTATGCTCTCTGTTCTTTCTCCTTTCATGCATTGTCCACCGCTGTGACTCTCATGGTTGTGATCAAAAGGTGCTGCGCTCAGATTGATTTTCATGAGACCTCACCAGCAGTGTCGCTACGATATGACCAGCAGTGAAGCGTTCCACTCACATGTGGACTCTGCTAGCGAGAAGGCATTTAGCGGTCGTGACCAATGACTCCTTTAGGAGACATCCTTTCCAATTTTCCCGACTTTGCATCTGCTGAGTCCTGTCTGAAGTAGCTCTTCAATTGACAACTCTGGCTACGCTACGTCGCGTCTCTCACAATCTTTCCCATGGCATTTTTAGCGCGGCCCTTGAAGTTCTGGTAATGACTCCGCCGCAGGTGTGGCTGTCCACCGACAGCATCAAGATGTCCTTCGGCGGTCTTACCATCGACGATTGGGCGGATATACTGAGGTGGTCTCAGCAGCCGGCGTTGTTCTGGCCGGTTTTCGGCGAGAGACTTTCTTTCGTGGGGAACGCCCCAGCTATCGTACTCGACTTCACAGTCGATCGCATTGCCTCTGAATTTCGGGCGACGTCTGGCGGTTGGATTGGGAGCTCTGGCGATGAAGAATTGCGATAACCTTGACGCGCCTGGGCGTTCTTCTGGGGGTGTGGAAGAGAACCCACCGGGCTCGTCCATGAAGACTCGCCTGCACTGCCATCGCTGAACAGCAATGAACAGTCTCTCCGTCACGCCATGTACTGCGTCCTCACTTGCTGCGTGCTCGGCACAAAGACAATGTCGCGCAAAAGTATCCACTTCCACTCTCAATCCGACTGGATCAATTCTCGGATCGCCTGCAAGGAAGTAGAGTGATTGGAAAGCGACGCAAAGAGAACGTGGAGCACTAATAGGCAGCCCGCACCTTTCCCCACCGTAAGGACTGACACAGTCGTCAAGCTTCCGGGACATGCAGGTGAGAGCGTTGCCATGGTCGAGGACATGCAGTCGGAGGAATAGATCATTTCCATCCTCACGCAGGAAACCACGGAAGCCGTAAAAGGAGAAGAAGTTGGCAACTATCGCGTTGCTATCCAGAAGCATCGTATTATAGCCGGGAATGGTAGCTGAAATGAATTCTCGGGGTTGTTCTGCGACACATCGCTTTTGTGGTTGATCATGCCGTCTTCACGGCAGCATTGTTTGTGTCCAGGCGGCACTCAATTTTCCTCTTTACACTTCTCGAACTTTCTCGTGCCAGCTGATCTATCACATGTTCGGAATGTTGGCAAAGAAAGCATTCTGCGTGCTGCGTCAAATAAGGAGCCATAGCCCACATGCTGGAGAGCATTTTCAGTCAGCCTTCAGCAAGCGAAATTGCGAGCATAGATTGTAGAATTCCTCTCCGACCTTGACAAGCTTTCTCGCTCACATTCAAACCTGACGAAGGGTAAGATTACGATCATGGTCGTGGTCGTGGTCCTCTTTGGACGTGTGAGCCATGGAAAGGAGAAGGACATGCCACGATCGGGAAGTAGCGTAAACATGGCACTTAAGCTGGTGTGCCATTCTGAAGAGGTCGAATTGAGAAGTGTGTATCAATGGACGGGGTTAGGGAGTGGTGGAGGAGGAAGAAAAGAGGAGGTGAAGTTGGTTGTGCTTGGCTCGAAGCTCAACCTGGAGAAAGGCATGGCTTCCGACCCTGCTGAACCACCTTACAATCAACAACAAACACCGTGTACCAACCAACCAACATGGCCGACCCAGAACTCGCCACAAAGGCTCCAGAGAGCGATGCTCAAGAAGACGTCACCATTCCAGGCGACTCAAAGGTTGATCAGGGAGCAGCGAGCATGGGAGTGAGCACAACCGTCATGCACCCCAACATGTCGAACAACTCGTTCTAAACATTCCTAGGAGCACTGCACGACCGATCGTCCGACTCGTACGCCGTCCAAGCCCGATCAAAGCTCGAGCGAGAATGAAGGCTGACGGTGCATACAACACTGTAGCTTCCAATGAACAACCAACCGGCGTATGAGACTCGAACAATGCCATCGAGCGGAGCAAGTTGCTGACTGTCGGCTTGTAGGAGATTCTCACATTGAACGACGTCGAAGCCTATGTTACGAAGCCAGCCGACTATCCACACGCTTCCTCCAAGCTGCTCCTGCTATTGACTGGAGGCACGGGTATTCATTCGAAGAACAACCAAATACAAGCCGACAAGTTCGCTGCTGAAGGATATGTGGTGGTGATGCCAGACCAGTCAGTAGAACTGTTCAATACATCCATCGGATCAGCAGACTAATCTGTCGAACAGGTTCGCTGGTAATCCAGCATCGTCCGTCTCCACGACCCAGACCAACGCCGCCGAGGAGAACCCTAGCATCATTGAGCAAGTCAAGTTAGGCGTAGCTGCAGTAGCCAAGTCGTTTACTATCGACATGTGGCTCGCAAGACATACACCGGAAAAGGTGCTCCCAATCCTCCAAAAGGCCATTACGGGCATTCGAGACGAGTACGGAGACGCGGTCGCCAATGGAGGCGGCATATATGCCGTAGGATACTGCTTTGGGGCCCGCTATGTGCTTCTACTCGGTTCAGAGCTTCATGCAGACGTTGCTGCAGGTCAGCGGTCGCCAGAGACGCAGGCTGAGGAAGGCATGACGAAGAAAGGTCCTGAGATCAAGGTTGGTGCTATTGCCCATGGTACGCAGGTATCCGTGTCRGATCTCGAGAACTGCACCGTGCCTCTTGGAATTGTGGCTGTAGAACAGGACAGCCTTTTCCCTGATCACATCCGCGACAAAGGCGTCGAGAAGTTAAAGGAGAAGGGCATCGAGACGGAGGTGCAGGTGTATCCCGGAGTACCGCACGGGTTTGCCGTGTTTGGCGATTACGCGGATGAGACGATCAAGTCTAAGCAACAGCAAGCGTTTCAGCAACTGTTGGAGTGGCTGCAGTCCCACTGAGCGGTGCGCCCGCGTGGAGACATGATGAATGAGGTAAACATGGTATTAACGAGCACATGGTCATTGCAAGTCAGAATCTCATTACGAACCCAGTGACGCCGTGCTTGTTGAGAGCAAATGCCTTGCGAATCATCGAAGCACCGCCTTTACATCTTCGACTTCCCACTACCTCTCTTCACACCTTCAACGGCAGCGCCTGAGATGAGGAAGTCGGGATACTGCCATGACCCACCGTGGCTGGCCCCTGACACTCTCCACTGACCTCCATCCACAACCAAAGTGTTGCCGTTTACGTAGTTGCCGGCATCAGAAAACAGATACACGGTGGCATCCGCAATCTCCTTTACTTCACCCCATCTACCAATTGGAATGGCACGAGCACTCGCTTTGGCACTTTCAGGGTCTTGCTTTGACAGCCTTTCCATGCCTTCTGTGTGGGCTATGGGTCCCGGTGTTATGACTGCGACATAAATGTTAGCTTCTGCTCCGGCGGATCCCAGACCTCCCATTCGCCGTCTCCGTCAGGAATGGAGGGCGATCGAATTCACCTACCATTGCTTGTCACGCCCAATGGTCCATACTCGATAGCAACGGCATGTGCGATTTGGTCTACGCCAGCTTTGGCGGCCGCAGCGTGGGCCTGCAGAGGAGATCCCGTGTAGTGGAAAGAGGCAGAGACAAAGATGATCCTCCCTCCGGTCCCTGCTGCCTGTTGCCTGCCAGTGTTTGGGTTCTTCTTCGCGCTCTCGACAAGATGGGGCATCACAGCCTTGACTGTGTTATACGATCCCAGAGTATCAATCTCGAGGACTGTCCTGAATGCATTGGCAGAGAGTTGACTGATGGGCGCCAGAAAGTTTCCGGCAGCACCAGCAATGGCAAAATCGATTCCCCCGAGTTCCTTTGCGCACTTGTCTGCTGATGCCTTTAACTTCTCTGGATCCCGTACGTCTACGCCTCCTTGGCCAATGACTTTTGAGCCGGGTCGCGCGGTCATGAGGTCCTTGGCCATTTTCTGGGTCTTTTCTTCGTTGCGGCCGATGATGTACGCGTTTCCACCCAACGCAACAAATGCTCGTACTTGGATGGAGCAGATGGTACCTGCTCCACCGGTGCAGAAGAGGACTTTGTTGGTAAAAATGCCATCTCTCCAGACGTTGGAGATGAAATCCTCGCGTGGAACGGGCATGATTGTGAATTGATGGGGATGTCCTTGGTGTCGTTGTAAAGAGTGGACGATATGGAATTTACTCCAAAGGAACTTCAATCATATATACTTCGGTTGTATGCTGGGGTATGCTGGGGTAGACGCGATGATGTCCGCAATATTTACGGCCGTAGCGGGTCTTTTGGTTCGGAGCCCGCCCGAGGTTGTGATTGATGAGGTGATCACGGCAAGAAGCTTCGAGGTTGAAGGAACATTGATCAGTCAAGGTAATAAATTATGCGCTGTTGCAACCGCGCACGCTGAACCGGTGCCTCGTGCCGTGATGCTGAATGGTGTGCAGGAGTATCCATGCGTCCGTTCCCCAAGCTTCCATTCCAAGTGGGGACWTCCACGTAGCTCTAGATCCTCCCACATGGAGAACGTCACTGGACAAGGTACAGGATGTCCTCGTACATGTACCTATCACATCCCCACGATTACCGCTCTTCGTGTTGAACATCGCCATCCAACGTTCCGACGTTTACACCAAGCTTGCTGTACTTCGACCACCTTCCTCGACGGAACAAGAACGCCCTGCAAATAAGCGCTCGCGCAACAGCACCACAAGTGTATCAAAAGCGGGGACGATCGTAAACAACAACACACTGAAGACCCCCTCTTCACCATGCCAAACTCGATTGCTATCGCGAAGTTCGTGGGCGTGACATCGCTCGGATTGCGTAAGTCAACCCTTTGAACGACATACAGAATATAGAATGGTTTGCTAACGGCCGTCTTCGCCTCCTGTAGTCACGGTACGATCGCACTCAATCATCCCGGCATCCTTCCATCCACTGACAATGTATACTAGGGCGTGAGCTATACCCTCTCCACGCAATCGCTGCCATCTCTCCTCACCCTGCCAAGCGCAAAGCCCGCAGCATACACCCTCAACCAGCAGACTCGTCTCTCGACACTTCACATCCGCACGCTTTCGACCCTTTCCGCCAGCAGCCTACTGCTTGCCTTCTGGCTGTCCCCACCCCGCATTCGACACCCGTATCTTGTTTGGACCGCCGTGGTTGCGGGTATCAGTGGCGCGCTCAACTTGGTTATGGACCGGAGTCTTCAGCAGCGCGTCGTCAAGGACGATGTTGGCGACGTGAACGGAGAGGAGGTTGAGAATCAGGCGCGTTCTCAGCAGCTAATGGAATTTGTGAGGACTGGCGTTGCGGGCGTTGGCTTTTCGATGGGCATGGTTGGCATTTGGGGAGATGGCGCATAAGAGGGTTAGAGCATTGTGATGCATGGCCGGTGATGAGCGTTGAGATGCTGCGGAATGACCGATATGATACATGGTATGGGTGTTTGGGTGTTTGGAATGAGGACCAGGCAATATTGTGGTAGATAGAGAGTACATTTTCTCCACTCAATGGATCTGGACCACTTTCATTCGATCAATACCAGGCTCAGACGCAAAGGTGGACTTGTGTCGAGGCGCGTAAGGTCACGAGCAAAGCACAAGACTAAACCGGGACATTGTTGTAGGACAACGAGTACTAACTTTTTCGCATACACCTTGTCCATTCTTCCCGGCTTGCTTGGCTTTTGTTCCATTCGATCGCCCTTTCCATCTCGGAGCATCAAACAGCTCCTCGTCGGGCGACGGGACTGAACACTGGCTCTCCACATTCCAGATGTATCACTTGCCTCTGCAACTTGGCGTGAGCGGCTGCCATTGTTCGCCACCTACGTGGACTGGAGCTCGAAATCGTGAGACGACGTGCTCGTTCCCATTGCTCGAACTTGCGGACCTTCGATCTGCCAGACTAAGTTTATGCTCTCCGGTTCCTGTGTTTTACATCTCCTTCTCGTTGTTCTCTTCCTATGGTAGCGAAGCCGTGCAATCCGGCAAACACGTCATTCCAGCTAGTCCACTGCAGTGCAGATCTACAGACATTGCACAAAGACATCTCCTCATCCACTCTCATCAACCACTCACTCCCACTCCATCAATTCATCAACACTACAAATCATCGCAATGGCCGCCTCAGCATTTGACCTCACTCGCAACTTCGTAAGCATCTAGCTCCAAACTTTTCCGAGCCTCGTGGCTAACTCACGAAACAGTCCCTCTACACCATCCCGGCCGCTTGGGTGTTGAGCATTGCACCACACTTCTACGCCGCCTCTCTCGGAAAACTTGACAACAGAAACCCGCGTACCTATACGCGGGAGGTCGAGGGCGACCAGACCATCGACAAAGGTAAACGCTCCCCATCTCGCGGTCACAGCTGCGTGTGTTCTCGCTGACGACATCCTCAGCTACCAAGCAAACGATCATCCGCGCCGAGGGAGCTCAGCAGAATGGTTTCGAAAATCTCGGCCTATTCGCCGCGGCGGTTGTGATTGGCAACGTTGCGAAGCTCGACAACTGGACGCTGAACGCTCTCAGCGGAGGCTATCTTGCCAGCCGTGTGGTGTACAACGCTCTCTACATCACGGGCACTACCGAAGGCGTTGGTCAGTATCTCTATCGTTCAATGGGAATTGTAGTCTAACACATCTGCAGCCAATGCCAGATCCGTGGCGTTCTTGAGCGGTATCGGAATCATATTTTCCTTCTTCATCAAGAGTGGCAACGCACTCCGCAACAGCCTGTAGAGCTCTGGGTGTTTAAGATGTCAAGAGCGTTCAAGACTGAGTGAGAGACGATTTGGGCAGCAATGGTCCTCTACCTCTTCCTCTTTYAGACTTTTGTAATGGTAATTCTGGCGATCGAGAGCCAACACAAGGCGACGGAGATCAGCTCATCGAATGTTAATCCGATTCATCGAGATGACTTTCTGGTTCTTAAGCGCCGTCGACCTGGTCACTCTTTAACCATGCTCCTTCATAGCGGCATCGATCTTCTGTTGATTGTCGGCTCGGAAGCATTCCTGGTTTCTGGCGAGTTTCAGGTGAAGTTCAGAAAAAGAGTTTTTGGAAGGAAGGGGATGTGTATTRTTCTATCGATGGGTTATGCCCGCTATATATGTCATTCTAAAATCATTGTTTGTCCTTCTAACTGGATAGGTTACAATCTGTATCGAATCCTTCCTTGTTTCCCACGTGGTAAGCAAMCAGTCAAAACTATGCCGTGGAACCCTTTCCCTTGATCCCTCTTTCCCTAGTTCCGGATCGAATCCCCATGGGAGAGATTTAATTTGAGGACCGCGGGCATTGAATTCGGTAGCAACTTCGAGATTGCTGGGAGTAGCAGCTTTGGGCAGTACACTGAGCCCGCCTTGTGCAAATTTGTTATCGATGCCGTCTGAGTAGACATCGAGAAGCTTTTTGATCGATACATGTATCCTTATCGACAAAGGGCCAGTTTCCTGCCAACGACCGTGGACATTTCGAGATGCTCCCCAAAACGGTTGTGCTGGTCCTCTGTCTCGGAGACAAAGAGCATGGTAGCYCTGCTGCGTCCCCGTGGTGTGACGGTCGTGGGTGGTGCGCAGCTTACATGATCATGCAGACAGCCGCGAGACGGGACATCGCAGTCGTCACGGCCGGGACAGCGGCATGCCTGTGTGAATCGAGGCCGCACATCCGTGGACGGACATGTGAAATCCCCGTGGGTATCTCTCATTCCTTCGCGCCCGGTATGTGAATCTTCCTGAATTTCCAGACACCGAGAAGCATTGCGAAGGGTACCGCGACCCAGGCAACGCCCGCCAGAAAAATCAAGGCGTTGTCCATGTTTTCTGGAGGATCATCCCCCTTGGAAGCCTGCAGAGCCTGCATGGCAATGATCAAGACTGCGCCCAACACCTGCCCGCCCGTCCAGGCTATGACGCTCGACACTTCAGGTGATACAGGCATCGTGATAATCGATAGTAGCTCCAATGCCATGGGGAGTAAGCTGAACGATGAGGCTCCTAGTAGACCACAGACAATGTAGGGGCCTATCACGGTCCTAGTCCATGGCATCCAGATTAGCGCTATGAAGCATAGAGCGATAATTGGTACCAGGACTTTGAGAGCAACCAGATATGCTTTTGTGCGATCTATGATGGGCGACACGACGGCAGAGCACACCAGGCCCACTAGAATGAGGAGTCCGCCCGCTATGCCAGCGTTGTCCTCGGAGAAGCCGTAAGGAGTGAGGATGGGATTTAGAAGGCTGGAGACTGCGCTGAAGCAGGCAACATACACCGAGAACGGAATGAGGCATAGGACGAAAGAGCCGTTCGCGAGCAGTAAGTGTAAACTTTTCCGAAGATCAATGGTCTCGGAGGCTGCTGTGGCTGAAGGTGGTGTACGAGGCTTCGAGGGGATGAACGGCGCTGGCAGTGCCGCAGCTGACGAAAGTATGGCAGTGTAAAGAACCAAGYTCGGGATGCCAGAGGCTCCAGTCGCCCAGAATGGTCCAACGAGTTGTCCGATGGCGCCGCCCAACGGGTTGGCCAACGAAGCGACCGCAGTTGCAGACACTCTTCCAGAGTCACTGAACCAAAGATTACTATATCGCGTTGGAGCAGCAAGCACAAAAGGTTGTGCACAACCGATGAGGACCTGACCGAGAATGACGACTGCAAAGTATTCTGAGCCAGCAATAGTTCCCGCGTATCGCACCCAGTTACCGGCAAGCACCAGGCCACTTGCAATGATAATGCTGGCCTTGGGTCCATGCCGATTGAGCACCCAGATGGTCAGGGGTGCGCTAACAGCAAAGGCAAAGAGGAATGCTGTGCTCAGCCAGACGATGGTCGTTTCACTGACGCGAAAGAACTCGGCCGATGTCTTGGAGACGGCAGCAAACGTAAGCCAGTCCCATGAAATGATCAGGTTGAGCAGGATGAGCTGGGCAAGACCAATGAACCGGCGTTTGTAGACGCGGTATACAGGAGCGTGGACATAGTCGTCATCATCCACCACCCCATGGTTGATCAACGCAGAATCCGTTGCATTGCTGGAATCACTCTCGGCGCCGTCGGTTCGCTTCGCTCCATGGTCTGTCTTATATGTTGATGCTGCACATAGAAGGGTATAATCAGTGACTGTGTCAAACACATATGGTTGTTCCTTCCATCAGACGTACATGTACCCTTATAAAAGATGTTGGTTAGCAATTTGGCAAACGGGAAGGAGTCGGAGTCGTATAAATGCGTACGGATGAGTGGAAGCGCACCAGATCGTGTCCTCGACTGCTACCTGGTGCAGCCATCGTTGCGTTGGTCAATGGAATAGCTCCCGTTGTGCGCTCTGCAGCAACGACTAAATAACAGTGTCCGGAGCACGCGCATCCCGATGCGAAGTAAGCTGCAAGGAGGGCCCTGAACAAAGAGCTGCCGYTCCGGGTCGGACTTGGGACATCTACCTTGAGTTAGCACCTCGGAGTCGCGTCGCTTGTCGATCCGGGGATTCTTAGGCCGTGCTTCCATTTCTGGCGCCAGCCTAGTCTCGCGCTAGCTCTCTAGGGTTCATTCACCTGCGTAAACGAGTGGACCTCCAACCTTGAATCGCACAAGACAAGACTGCGGGCTGGCGGCGGACAACCACTTCACCTCTGGACATGCATCAGACCTTCACCGGCAAATCGAGGCCGAAGCGACAGGTATGCTGGGTGAGGTGATGGATGCTCCATTCCAGTCTACTGACACTCTTGCTTCACAAGGTCAACCTCTCCGGTCGCCCCTCCAATCCCTTCGCATCTTCCAACGCCGTCGCCTCCGCTCAACAGGAGCGAATCCAACGTCAGCAACAACGAGAGCGTATCCAGGCTGCCGCTAGAATCCAGCAGATTTGGCGCGGGCATTGTGCACGACAGAGACTATTCGGCGCATGGAGAGAGCTGTGGGATCATCAGGAACAGGCCAGCGGGCCATACGCCACCTCAGAAGACTCCCTCCGCCAGCTACGGCGGCTACTGCTGTTCTATAGTCCACAGAGGGATTCGGGCGATGTAGCACGGCTGAGATGGTATGGCTCGCGACAAATCACCACTAGCGACCCTGTGCCCTGCACTGGAGGACAGTGGCCCGCTGCGTATGCAAAGCTTCAGACTGCCTGCATCATCGCCTTGAAGACTAGCAAGGCCCGGGATCAGGCCTCGGACCGGGAAGTGTTGGGAATACTCGCATTCGCCGCCAGACAGTCAACATTCACCACCGCCCAGGCCATTCAGTACTACGATGCCCTCGTTTCTACCCCCGGACTGCCCGAAGAACAGCTGCAAGGCGCACTACTGGCTCCGTTGAAGCATTCGATGGAGGCTTATACCGGACTTGTAATCCTACTCGCTCGGCCACTAGATGTTGAGACGCTCCAGTTGCTGCGGGCCGCGGTGGAGCCTGAGATGCTGTCACGGGCAGTCGCTGGATTTGGAAGTGGGCAGGAGGTCGTGGAGCCGCGCCAGCGGCTGTGGCTTCTAGGAAACATGATATTCTTGATGGGACGGAGCACCAGTCTGCAGTTCACTGATGCGGTCGCCCGCCTTCTTGGACCTTTGGCAGATGAAGTTGATTTCGAGGGCCGCGTCCTTGATATGGACAACGAGTCCTATGATCAGGACGTCCTGTTGAAGATTGCCGGCGCTCCATTAAACACCTTTTTACACGGACAAATCATTTCTCTTCTTGACAAACACTCCATTCAGAACCTACTCGCCGGGCATCAAGACGATATGGGCGGCAGCACGGATGCTCAAGTCCTCGCCGGCTACGCTCTTACTTTACTGCGATGCTTCCCCAGTAAAGCAGACGACATTCGGATGTGGCTGCATTTGGGACCCACCAGTTCAGATTCTGTCACCCCCACTCAGTTTCTCTGGAAAGCAGCGAAGAAATCTAGTATATTCGGCGAAATATGGAGTACCTCTCGGGGTGTCGTTTCGCTCCTCAAGACTGCTCACCCAACGCAGCAACAAAAGGACGATTGGACAATAGTATTGGTCTTCCTGGAGATGTTCACTTTCGACCTGAAGATCATGGACGATGAAGAGTTCATGGGTAACAGTCCGGTTCGGAAAAGGAACAGCGCCGTTCCGATTCCTGACGTCGGCCAGTTGGTCACCTTTCTCAAGAACCTTGGCTTCACCTTGTACTACGACGCTGCTGAGCTGAACGAATCCGCGACACCCCGACGAGACGAAGTACCATCTGCGAGCCGTCGATTCAAACCACAGATTGAACGTGCGGCAGCTATGGAGACCAAGTCCTTGACTGTCGCCG
Organism: Ramularia collo-cygni; assembly: GCF_900074925.1. NCBI lineage: Eukaryota > Fungi > Ascomycota > Dothideomycetes > Mycosphaerellales > Mycosphaerellaceae > Ramularia > Ramularia collo-cygni. The sequence continues at coordinate 2,064,146 of NW_019716255.1, read as the reverse complement.
GACTTCCGGGTTTGACGATTGACTATCTAAAGGGCTTGGTGACAGGACTTCTGCGAGCCATTTACGAAAGAGATTCTCGTCGAAAGTTCCTACTACCGGACCACTGGCTGATGACCGATCGATTCGACATGACCATGTTCATACCTGGAGTGGTCGCAGAGGAGGAATCACGAAATCAGGTCCGTGAGCAGGATGATGAAGACAAAGATGAAGAATCCGACGATGATCTGGAGCCCGCCGAAGATCTGGGACGCCTTGGTGGAGGTGGGTACGCCCGAGCGCGCGTTTTACGGTCTCAGGAAGCTAGAGCGCGTGCTCAGCGCAAGGCCAGCCGTAAGCGATACCTGGAGTCCGTGGCGCCGCGACTCGAGATTCTGCAAAACATGCCCTTCTTCATCCCTTTTCACACCCGGGTGCAGATTTTCCGCCAATTTGTCCGCCACGACCAGGAGAGGAGACGAAATGGACATGTTGACCCAGACATCTGGCGACAAAACATGATGTTTCAGCCACACAACGGAGGACAATCGAGGGATGCTCTCTCTCGACATCATGCGAAGATCAAGAGAGGTGATGAGTTCATCGATGCGTWCGAACAGTTCTACGATCTTGGCGCGGATCTGAAAGAGCCGATTCAGATCACGTTTATGGTATGTCATCACTTGCGGTTGTGCAAGATGCACACATTAATCGACATGAGATTCTAACTTTGCCCAGGATCAATGGGACATGCCTGAAGCCGGAATCGACGGCGGCGGCGTGACCAAGGAGTTCTTGACGAGCGTTATAAGCCAAGCATTTGATCCCAAGGCGGATCACAAGGAGCAATTTTTTGTGGAAAACGAGCAGCACCTGCTCCATCCCAATCCTACTGCATTTGAAAACATCAAGATCCGATGCTTGGAGAAGGGCTACAAAGAGGACTCAACGAAAGTGCGGGAAGAGCTACGCGAGCTCTACAAGCAGTACGAGTTCCTCGGTCGAATTATCGGCAAATGTCTCTACGAGGGTATCCTGGTGGATGTCTCCTTTGCGGGCTTCTTTCTCAAGAAGTGGGCTCTTACGGGTGGATCTGGAAGCGCGCCATCAGAATCTCATTACCGCCCCAACATCAATGACCTGCGCGAGTTGGACGAAGRGCTTTACAAAGGCCTGCTTCAAGTCAAACATGCGGAGAATGCCGAAGACCTGGGCATGACCTTTAGCGTCAACGACGAGGTCGGCTCCGATAAGAACAAGCGCATCATCGAGACGAATCTGGTCCCCAACGGTGCCGACATTGCCGTGACYAACGAGAACCGTCTGGCGTATATAAGTAAGCTGAGCTCATACCGGCTCCAGGCGCAGTCGATGCGGCAATCGCGTGCTTTCCTGCGCGGCTTGAGCGATATGATTCAACCTTCCTGGCTGTCCATGTTCAATCAGTCCGAACTGCAGACTCTTATTGGTGGTGCGTCTGCCGGAATCGATGTCGAGGATCTACGGCGGAACACCCTGTACGGCGGAACATATGTTATTGGCGACGACGGGCTCGAGCATCCGAGCGTTCAGATGTTCTGGGATGTTATGCACAGTTTCCCAGATGAGGACAGGAGGAAAGTGCTCAAGTTTGTTACGTCGACACCGAGAGGCCCACTGCTGGGATTTAGTCAGCTGAACCCCAGGTTCAGTATTCGGGACAGTGGAAGGGATGAGAACCGCTTCCCTACCACAAGCACGTGTGTGAACCTGTTGAAGCTGCCCATGTATTCCAGCGAGGCCATTTTGAGGGAGAAGTTGCTCGCAGCTATCAATAGCGGAGCCGGGTTTGACCTTTCTTGAGGAGGGGGTTAGCATAGCGTGGGGCGTCGTTTAGCGAGGAGTTGGACAGTGGTATAGATAGATTAGGCTTTCTGGAGCCATGGATTCATGACATTGTATGAAGGAAACGGCATGATGATATCTCAAGGCTGTTCGTCATTCCTACTCTTAGTCCGCCTTCAGCACGCAATGTGTAAAGAAGAGCTTGGGACTGCTACCTTCGTTGCATTGAACGTTGCCCACCCTGACCAGCACATGCATATCATTAAGTTGTCGTTTACCAACACATGTATATCATTGACTTGTCGTTTACCAGCACATGCATATTATTGACTTGTCGTTTACTAGCACAGGCATATTATTGACTTGTCGTTCACTAGCACATCTATATCATTGACTTGTCGTTTACCAGAACATATATCATTGACTTGTCGTTCACCTTCAACATCAGCTTCTCAACATGCAGATCTTCTCGATCCAACCCGCCAAGAGATGTCAGACCGCTTGCGTGCAGGACTCGACGCCGGGGAGCTGGATTGAGCTTGCGAATCCCCGTCTTGTCGGTGTGACGGCCGATGGCACATGAAAAGCCACGGATCCTGTGATCAATAATACTGCAGAGACATGAATCAGACGGCCGCTTTCCTTCCCCCCGCACATTGGCTGGAAGCGGCCATTGGCAAGTGGCGCCATTCTCTCACCTGTAGTTACTGTAAGTTTGTCTCTGAACGACCATGGGATCTGGGGGGTGCCATAGATGCTTGATCGTACGTACGGTGGTTAGGTAATTCTATGCTTCTGAAAGGCACCCCTCGCGGCACCGCATTGGCAGGCCACCTAAGTAGTGATCGCCATCACTGCCGACTGCCGGCACTCATCATCATTTCTTCGAATCTCAGACAGTCACCGGGCCCAGCCCTGTGCCCTGCCCTGCCTAGACGGCCAGCCAGTCAGTCAATTCCGCGACCAAGGCGTGTGTAGAAAGGTCATGCGTCCAATCAAACCCGAGCTTACCATATCGCGAGCCCGGGCCTAGCTAGCATCGTCAATCACTGCCGGGCCACATGATCATTCTGTGCCTACCGCTCTCTCTGTAAGTTAAGCTACTCGGTCGGTGTTGCTCGGTGTTGCGAGAAAGAGGCGCTGTCCCGCTGCTTTTTCCTCTCCCCCAACCCCGACGACCTACCTCACCTCCCTCCCTGCTGCAAGAGATCGTGCATCTTATCATCGTAAGATAAGTAACTGCTGCTCCCACGGAATGACGCCGCGCGCCCGCTGTGCGCTGTCGCGATTGCCACCATCGCACTCCCCGGGACGTGATCGTCCAATTCAATGACCCTTCGGACCCATCGTTCCTGACAGACACAAGGTCCTTGGGGCCGCACGGCGCTGGGCCCCGTTCCCTCCGAATGGCCGACAGGACATCGCGCGACGGCGGTACTCGAAGACAGGCCTTTCGCAGAGTTCGCGCCGATGCCGGACTACCAGACGAATATCTGGAGTTGCTGGAGCAGAAACGAAAACAGCTGGACGAGTCGATCCACAAATACATCGCCTCCAAGGAGCGCGATTTCAAGACATTTGAGAGGGAGCTTCAGCAGCAGTATAAGCAGGAGCAGAATCAAGAGGGGAGCGGTAAGAGTACGCGGCCATCGCTGGGGTCAACGAGCAATGGCGCGCCAGCTGCCCAACCGCGTGCCCCCCAACAGCAGCAGCAGCAGCAGTCCGTGGTGGATGCATTGCTAGCAGCGGGTGTGAACCAGGAGCACATTGGGCAGCCGCTCTCGGTCGCTTTGGTGGATGCCGATGGCTCTCCGAGGTTAGAGGCCAAGTCGGCCGCAGGTTTGATCGATCGGCGGGCCAGTATCGAACGGGATAAGGAGTTTGTRGGTGTCTTCACGCCAGCTTTCCTGCCCGCTCTGGAGACCAAGGCATCGTCACCATCACCATCAACTTCCCCAAAGACCAGGGAAGTGCCGGAGCGTGCTGAATCGGCGCCTCCTGCTGGCCAGAGCAAAGCAATCGAGCAGCCGACTGTCATTCGGGCTCACTCCGACTACTCAGACCAGGCCAAGTCGAAGAGGCCTGTACAGCTGCAGCTCACCCATCGAACATCATCATCAGGCTCATCCGCAGATGGAAAGCTCACTTCTGCCTTGAAATCGCCCACGCAAACATCAAAATCGAGACGAAAACGGGTCTCCCTGGCCGTTGGGGATTCGATTGTGAAGCCTTCGGATAGTGTTCCGACGTCGCTGCTGAACAACAATCGCACACCTTCGCACTCGCGGAGGCGGTCACAACCAGCAGAGACCGATTACGAGCAATCCATTGATGAAAAGATAGCCAATGGAAATGGAACAAAGGAAGTTGTTGACGTGCGAACCACGTCACCTCAGGTGTCTGCCAGCTTGCCTGTTGAATCCACTTTCTTGCCTCCCAATACGAATGGGCAACGGCAGTCTGCAGCTTCTTCTGCACCCATTGCAAAGACTTCAATGGCGCCAAGCTCACCCCTGTCACGGCCGCCAGCACGGCCACCAGTCACTATTGACCCAGACGGCGATCTATTCGATTTAGAAGAAGAAGAAGATATGCTATCAACCAGCGGCCCGGAGGTCGAACATCTCTCCGAAAGTGAAGATACTATCACCGGCCGTGTTCACCGGGAGGTTTCTCAAGACGGTTCTAATGAAACCGGCGCGGACTTGTCGTCAGAAGCTGAACCTGAAGAAGAGCTTGCCGTGGAGTTCATACCGGGATCAGCAGTCGCTTCGCAGCAACCTACTCAACCTGGCTTCCGAAGACCATCGGTTGCGATGGATCCCATTTACGCAGGTGCCAATTACAACCGAGCAGAGTATAGTGCTGTCGTGAATGAAGTCTATGGCTCTTCTTATGATCGGCCCAAACGATCATTCACCTCGGGTTCGCTGGGAGAGTCTTTCATGGCTCGTAATGCACAGCATATGAGGGCACGAGCTGGGAGCAAGACTTGCGAGCAACCAGTGGTTCGCTCCTGAGGGTGTTGTTGCTGATGGTATACCTATTAGCTTACCTACTCAACAATTGCTGAAATGAACATGTCAACAGCGTTTTCGCGTGCGTTTTTGTGGCTTGTTTTGATGTGCAGCTCAGCGGTCTCAAGGTTTGTTTTTCCGTCACTGGTATGAAGATTGAGTCTTTGGTATAGAGCTGCATCCGCCCGGCTTATCCACGCCTCCTAGCAACCACATCTACAAGGTGCTTGTTGGCAGCCCAAACTTTAAGAGCGTTCGTTACCTTGCAAAGGCACGGCCGCTTGGTCAAACGTGGGCTTGAGGTCTCGTCGTTGTACCATCAAGCGTTTGCGATAGATGAAGGCCGTGTATTGTGCTGGTTCGCTCGGGCATTTATATATGGCCTTCGGATAGTTAGCCCAGCTATAAGACGACTACTTTACGGGCGCAACGAACGATAAGAATAATGCACGTTCAACGAATGTCCCGTGGTGAAGGAATATTCTATCCATCTTGCAGCTACATTTCTCCTCGATTTGCCCTCAATGCTGTTTTCCACTCTCGTGGTCTCTACTTCATTTAATAACACTAGCGGCCTCGATAACAGGAATTCCACAGGTCCTGTAGCATGTCCAAGCCACATGTCTGCGTCTTACTGATGTACAAAAGTGGAAATATCGCCATGCCATACTACCCCAACCCTAACCCTAGCACACAATCTCCCTCGAGCATTTCAAATAAACCTCGAAACGACACAATCCGACCATGACCGCATGTTTCTTGTACATGTCGATCGATACTCTCCGAGTATCAAAAGATTCCCTGGAGGAAAGATTGACTAATCGTGTATCGTCCTCACGTGGCTCCAAGGCATTGTGGAGGCCGCGCTTCTTTCGGCAGTGTGTCTCACAGCAAGACTTTCGCGTCGCTCGTCGGACTCTTCCTCGTCATAGCTGGCCTCCAGCATAAAAGGTGACTTCGCTCTGGAGATATAAAAGTCAGCCAAGGTAGTCAGCGGACGTGCTTTCGGTTCGAGACCTCTCTATGAATGACCAAAGCGACCATCCTCGAGCTTTAGACACACATGTTGCCTTACCGGATACTTTCGCCCTTGATCAACAGAATCACCGGCACGACACTGAGTGCGAGGCCAACCAAGCCTATGAGACTTGAGGCCCACTGAAATCCCACGTTCTTGTACAGCGCAGGCGTCGCTAGAGGAAGGAATGCACCGAACACATTGCGTCCCATACTCGCAGCGCTCAACGCCGACCCTGCATACTTTTCGTAAGCATCGGCGAGGAAATTGACGACCGCGAGATAGATGCTGTAAACGCCGATACCGACGCATCCCAGGCCAAGAGTCGGAACAATCCAGTGCAGACTGTCAATCGAAGCCCATCCGAACCAGAACATCCCCGCGGAGAAGATGATGGATCCAGGCACCGCGAAGTACAGTCTAGCTTCAGGTATTGGCTTTCCAGGTCTTTCCATGTTACGTTTGGCAGATTTTAGATAGAGCTTGTCTTGGACCGGGTTGGCCAAAGCTGCTAGGATGGCGCCCACAACGAGTGCGAGCTGGACCAGCACCACCTGTAAGGTATTGAAGCCGTACACCGCTTCGAAGACGATAGGTACACTGCTCTGGAATAGGAAGAGAATACCCCAGGCGAAGCTGACCCATAGAGTGAATGCCTACGAGTGACATTAGCTCACAAAATAATCCACCCAAAATTGATCCCCCGACTCACTATGACAACAAACTCCGTGGCCAGCATTTTGGTGGGACGCATGAAAGAAACTTTGATATTCTGCAGGATAGAGACCTTCTCCAGCTCTGATCTGGCGTAGGCGTTGTTGCGGCCACATTTGCGCATTGTCGCAGCTCGCCTCGCTAGAATCACATCGCCGCGGGTTTCCGTCAGGATCATGTAGAAGACAGGAAGCAAAGCAGCGTCCACAATGAGCTGAATCCAATAGATCTGAGAGGGGAGTCAAGGTTAGCCGGTATTTGGTGCAACGAAAAGGCATGCGACTCACCCATCTCCAATTTATGCCACTCGTAATAGCCCCACCAATCAAAGGCCCAAGGGCTATCCCAACGACACCGGAGAGTGCGAAGACTGACATGGGCAAGCTGCGAGCCCGATCTCCTTTCCAGATATCGGTGATCGTTCCTCCAACAACATTGATTGCGACAGAACTCGCTCCCCCAGCGAAGAAGCGGGAGACGAGAATCGTTGCAAAGTTTTGTGAGACGGCGCAAGGGATCAGCCAGATGAGGAAGAGAATGTATGAGATCTGGATGAACTCAGCAGGTGCTCTCAATCAATGCGTTGCAGACTCACGAAGTAGCCGGGCATGCGTCCCACTGTCYCGGTCATGGGAACAAATACGAGAGGAAAAACAGCTGCGCCCACATTCCAGGTAACGAGGCCAAAGCTGATGAAAGGGAATCGGTCTTCGTTGATATGCCATATATGAGCCATCTGTGATCCTGCGGTACCATATGCTMCTGCTGGGAGCCCGAGTAAGATGGAACTGGAGCGAATTTAGTTGTCTGCGCTATGGCACGCTTTCAAACATCGCAAACATACATGAAGCATGTGGTCAGCGTTACTATCCATTTGTATTTGGTAGACCAATTGAAAGGATTTTCCGAGTCTTCGTGGCTGTCCCAGTCGACGATCTGTCGACCGTCGTTTGAATCACGCTCAAAATAGCTGCAATCAGCAGGCTGATCCCATTCTTTGTCCTCGGTAGGATGAGTTGGACGGGAGCCGGTTCCTTTGGCGCTCGTCCGTCAGCAAATCATCAATGAGGTGGTGTATTCACATACTTATGCCGATGTGCTTTCCATGCTGCCCGACATACTCAAGATGCTCGGTTTCGTGCTTGCTATTGTCCGTCTTTTCAGTGACAGAGGATTGGTTGCGATCCATGTTCAGTCAGAGAGTCTCGTGTGCAGCATGTACAAGCCAGATATAGAAGATAGCGAAATGCGATGTGGTAACAATATTCCTCATCGAAAATGATTGCATCCACTACACGACTTACAGACAGTCCAGACCACCTGTCGAGCCGACGCTGACGCACAAGCTTGATGATAGGGTACCGGTCATACTTTGATGATGAACTCAAGGCAAGCTCTCGGCAGATAGCAAATCGACAGCAGGTCATGACGGAAAGCTCGCTGCAGGCCACACATTTTCTGCTACTTTTCTGGTACTCCTGACGAAGAGGGGCCTCTAGGAAGCCTTCGTGTAGTCACATTAAGGCTTCTCCTCAAAGGGGCGGGCCGTGTTGAGCTAGCTGACCTGATTGCGATATCTGTGAGCTCAGGCACTCATGTTTCGCAAGGCCAGGGAATTCCCATGCAATAGATAGTAACCAGTGGAACGACCCGGTGTCCAAAAGCAGAAGAAATCCATAAGGGTATCTATCAGTATCGAGCTCATCGACATTTAGAAAGCTTGCAAAGTCATGACATGCAAGCTGGTCGCGTGAGAACCGCTAGCTATATGGTTGGTAGCGTAGCTTATGAGTTGAAGACGAGGGTTCGAACAGGTCTTGGCTGCCGAATGAGACTCAATCATCAAGGTCATACAGATATCTCTGTGAGCGTATGCTCCGACTCACTGGTTGGTCTTGGATGAATGGCATATTGAGCGAGGCGCGATCTCATCAGCCTTGTCAGCCTTAGTAGTATGTAGAGGCAGGTGGACCACGGCAGGTCTCATCAAGCGGAACTTTTATCAATAGAGGGTGATGATTGTAGCTCGAGAAGGGTGAAACGAACGTCAGAGGTCGTGCCAGGAATGAAGCGGCGACGGGAGGCGCCGTCGCTGGCCCGAGCTCCCATGTCACTAAATGTTCATCCAAAACGTTTCTGGTCGCTTCACAGGCGTGCATCGACCATGACAGATCCGATTGATGAGGCAGTGTCCGCACCTGCATCCAGGACCCCCACCAACAGTGCGGGCTGGGATGGCAAGCTCCGAGTGCAGAAACAGGCCACCCTCGTGAATCCAGAAGTGCTAAGCGATCCAGAGTATTCCGACGAGGATGCGCCGCCCGTCCAACAGATTGAAGCGGACGAAGACTTGCTTGAGGGGGAAGATCCCGACGTAGAGGTGAGCGCACACCAGGAGTGAGTTTCCATGTTCGAACGAAACTGACCACTTGCAGGACATCGATGTGCAGCACTCGCGTGTGTCGTCCATGCCCGCTCTACATCTAGAGCGCTTCAAGAAATTACGTCGAATATGTCTCCGCCAGAACCAGATTCAGCGTATCGAGATCCCCGACACCTGCAGATCCACTTTGGAAGAGTTGGAGCTATATGACAACCTCATCAAGCACATCGAAGGTCTCGAGCAGTTCACTGAGTTGACTAGCCTGGATCTCAGCTACAACAAGCTGAAGCACATCAAGCGCTTGGAGACGCTGACGAAGCTGGATCATCTGTACCTCGTGCAGAATCGCATATCGAAGATTGAAGGCTTGGAAGAGCTCACAAACCTCACATACCTCGAACTAGGCGCAAATCGGATACGAGAAATCGAGTGCTTGGAGAAGCTGGTCAAGCTGGAAAGCTTGTGGCTCGGACAAAACAAGATCACGGAGTTGAAGGGTCTCGGTACCCTTTGCAACTTGCGTACCTTGAGCATACAAGCAAACCGCCTGACCTCTCTCGACGGCATCGAGACAATACCACAACTCACGGAACTTTACTTCAGCGACAACAAAGTTACCTCTCTGGAACCTCTGCGGAAAAACACCAAATTGGAGATTCTGGACTTCCAGACCAACCCTATCGCCACACTCGCGGGTCTTGAAGATCTTAAGAACCTGGAGAACATTTGGGCTTCACACTGCAAGATCGACAGCTTTCAGGAAGTGGAGCGTGCGCTCAAGGATAAGGAGCAGCTGGAAGAAGTGTACTTTGAAGGCAATCCACTCCAACGACAGAACCCGGTGCTCTATCGCAACAAGGTGCGCCTGGCTCTACCCCAGGTTTCTAAGATCGATGCTGGTGAGCATACCATCCGTCATCCTCATCAATTCAGAGCAATGCTAACCTTGACAGCATACGTGAAAGTTTCATAGCGGCACGGCGTTTGGCCGTGCATGGCGTACTGGAGTTGTGGAATACTGCTGCAGCGTGCAGTAAGCATCAGGGTGGGCGGTTATCATGAGTGTATCGAGAGTTATGCATTACGTACCTATGTGACCATGACTGGCAGTGGACAGGTGCGCAGCCTTCACGATTCACATGTCATGCGACTGAAAACGTTGCGGTTGCGACACGTTCTAATCCGCCTGTTCTCCTTTCGTTCCACAGCTAGCTTTCTGTCTCTCGTTGCGCAAACTTGCTGATCATCGAGACATCCGAGCCAATCCCTTCCTTGGACCATGTTGTTAGGAACTCACCACGCCGCGTGCATCATGCTGCCACGGGCAAATCCGATGTAAGGCCGCCCGCATTAGTGAGCAAGCCGCGAAGGATGAAAGTACATAAGTTACGCAAAGAGACGCCCTCCTCGGAAAGTACATAACCTAGCCATGGCCACCAGAGACTTTACCATCAATGGAGCCGCCCATACGTAAGTCTTGGACTCCCAGCTTGCAAGTTGTTTACTTAAATGGTCTGTCAGTGGCATTACCGTCAGCTCACTCTCGCGAGCGCTCGAATTCTGGGAAGGCCTTCTGGGTAGTGAAGTGCTCTACCGGGTGGTCTGTATTCCACCAACGTCTAGCCGGATGTAGAACAACTCGGGTATTATCCGAAATTGCCGATCTCGATTGTTTACAGTGGTCCGTACACTAAAACAAATCTTTCTAAACAAATACAATCCGTGCTAAGATTTGCATCCTTCCTACGCATACTACCTACGCACACTTATATATACTACTAAGACCTACGCATAATAGCATCCGAAATTACCCTCCTTTAAGATAGGTGCTTTCGTCTAGATAGCGAGATTATTCTTACACCGGAGGACTTTAAACTAGCTTAGAAGCTACTTAGCAACGTATAGAACTATATACGGACGGTAGAGCTATAAGGGTAAAGATATAGCAATGTATTAGACACCCGTAATTACTCGATTAGAGATAAGACTAATTCTTATAGGTTAAATGTGCGCTATGCGTAGGAGTTATGCATACGCTAAGCCTACGCTAAGTAGTCGGGTTATATTATACTCCCTTCTCTAAGGTTAGTTAATCTAGCTACCTCTATTAATCCTATTATTATAAGGGCTCTTATACGGCCCTTATAATTACCTCCTTCCCCCTATACGAACTAGCCTTAGTTCGGGGGCTTTAGGAATAGAGGCGCGCGCGCGTCGTATACGTCGCGCTCGGGGTCCGTAGACTCTATATAGTAAAGTGCCTATTTTCTAAGCAACCTTCGGGCTATTTATATAAAAGCCGGCTAGTTAAACTAGCTAT
>NW_019716255.1:2048391-2051491 GCF_900074925.1 Ramularia collo-cygni | reverse complement strand
CCGAGCGATGTCTTAGGTATTAGCGCCGTCGCCTAGAGGGCGCGTCGCTAGCTCTAGGTTCTATCCGTAGAGGATTTAGAAAGGGCTTATTCTAAGGCCCGCGTATACGCTATTATTATACGCAAATTTAGCTATAGGTAGCTATTACGCCTAGCTRTCCTACTACGTGCCGTAGTAGTAGCGTAGGTATTACTTAAGCGTCTAATTAGCTTTCTTAGTCTATCTATCCGTCTAAGGGTAGAAGGCTATACTTAGCTTACGCTTTATATAYRCTTCGTAGCAGAAGTTAGACTAGTATTAGCTAGTAAAAACCGAGCCTCTATTACTAATAATGCCTACTAGYACGCCGTATTTAYAAACTACGTAAGATATAAAGATATCCGCTAGCTCTACTATATTATATTACTTAGTAGTAGGGATAAATAAAGCTATCTTRCTATAGCGGTCGACGATTACGAGCACCGTAGTATAGACGCTATCTCCGCGCTTACTAGGAGGTAGGTCCGTAATAAAGTCTATRCTAATTTCTTRCTATACTCGATCCGGTATAGGTAATAGAACTATTRCTCYRTAGGGGCGGTAGTGCCGCGCCTTACTTACGAGGTATATATAGTACCCCTTAATGTACTCTACGATATTAGTAGCTATACGTAGCTAGTAGTACTTCCGCTAAAGTAACTCGAGCGTCTTCGCCTTCCTAWAGTGTCCGGCGAGAGCGTTATCGTAGTGTATACGCATTAGTTACGCACGTAAAGCGTAGTCTTTCGGAATGTATAGGGTATCGCCGTAGAATAATGTTCTATCCTTAATAATGTAGCCTTCGTACTCGCCCTTCTCCCTAGCCGCGTCGCGTATACTCGAAGTATCCGCGTCTACGTTTACTAGTGCTTTAGCGTAACCGAGTATTAGGTCTGGAATATTTCTAAGGGCTAAGTCTATAGCTACTAGGACGGCTATAACACGCCTAGGTAGCGAAAGCTCGCCGTATACTCTAGTAGGTAGTAATCCCTCGCACTTAATCGTGTAGTATATAGCTCTTACTCTTCTAATAGAGGGCTCTAGCTCGCTTCGAAGAGCTTTATTAGATTACTAGTTCTAAAGTTTGCTTTATAGTATAGGCAATAGTATGCTTATATACTAAGACGACTCCGTCGTACTCGTTTCGTAGTCGCTACGCCTACTCGGACTATCCGTAGGGTTCTTTGTCCCTACGCGATATTCGATAGTAAAGTCGAAGGGCGCTAATTAAACCGCCTATCGTACCTATCGACCGACTAACTGTTTTATCGTTATAAAAGCTTTAAGGTTAGTATAGTCGACGATTACTTAAATCGCATACGTAGCGCTATCGAGGTACGGGCGCTACTACTTAAACGTACTTACTACTATAAGTAGCTCTTTATCGTAGGTCTCGTAATTACATTCGGCCGGAATTATCTTCCGTAACTAGAAAGTAATAGGATGCTACTATTTGTCCTTAAACTACTATAAGAGGATGCCCGTAAGCGCGAAGTCCGATACGTCGGTTTCGACTCGTAGGCGAAGCGTAGGGTTATAGTGCCTTAGTAGTAGGGCTAACTAAAAGGCTTCCTTAAGCTAGCTTAGCGCATTCTCTTCGCTAGCGCCCTAAGGGATCTTCCCTAGCTTCCTGCCTTTAATAGCTCCCTTCGATAGGTCGGTTAAGGGCCTTATAATGCGTAAGTACTACTAAATAAACCGCCTATAGAAGTTAGTAAATCTAAGGAGTACTTATACATCCTTAAGGGTTTCTAGCCGAGGCTACTCGGCGACTACGTCTACCCTACGTAGRTCTATCGTAACGCCTTACGTAGTAACTACGAAGCCGAGAAAATCGACTAAATCTTAGAAGAAACTACACTTCTTAAAGTTATAGTAAAGTTAGAACTTCCTTAGCCTATCGAGTACGGCGTATACGTTACGCTAGTATTACGCTCGGTCTTTACTATAGATAAGAATGTTATCTAAGTAAACGACGTAGATTATATCGACTAGCCCCGATAAGGCTCGGTTAATATATCCTTAAAAAGTCGCTAGTACGTTATATAGTCTAAAAGGCATAACCTTATATTAGAAGTGTCCGTAACGCGTACGAAACGTAGTCTTCTAGCGATCGCTAGCCTTAATCTTAATGCGATAATACGTAGYCGAGAGGTCTAAGCTAGTAAAGAATACGTTGCCCCTAAGTCGATTAAGCGTCTCGCTAATTAAGGGAAGTAGWTAGCGGTTCTTAATCGTAATTTCGTTTAAGCCGCGATAGTCTATATATAAGCGTAGTAAGCTATCCTTTTTCGGAACGAATAGGATAGGCGCACCCGCCTCGCTTTCGCTAAGCTCGATCTAATCGTTCTTAGTCGCTTTAGTAATATACTCCTATAGCTACGCTAGCTCTTTCGGAGACTAATAATAGAGAGGTTTAAAGGGCGGCTTCTTATCTAGCTCTAAATCGATAGCGTACTCTACGTCGTCGGGGAGCTTACGCCTCGCCTTATCTATAGGAAAGAACATATCGTAATATACCTTAAACTCCTCCGGAAGTTCGGGCCTACTAAGGATTTCGCTAGTACGTAATACGCTTACTACGAGAACCCTTACGTACTTACCCTATATCTTACGGTAAAACTCCTATAGATTAATAACCTTAATTCGACTAGAGTTTAGTTTRCTAAAGCGCTACGYATYCGTAGCGCTATCGACGATTAYACGTTATATACGTCGCTAGGGGCGGCCTAATATTAGTTCGGGCTTCGGAGTTTCGTATATATAGAAGGTTRCTYCTATTATTCGTTCGACTCCTTCCGAGTCTACGATACGTAGACGTATAACGTACGCTCCGTAGTAGTAACCTAGTTCTCCGGTAAAGGAGAATATAGATAGTAATAACGTATCTACTCTCGCTAGTAAGCCGGCTCGAAGTACGAACTCTCTCGATATAACGTTAATATCGGCTATATTGTCTAGTAGGTAGTCGACCTGTATTAGTCCTACCTTCGTTTCGACTACGCCGCGCTAGTAGCGCGCTAGGTGTATATCGACCTTACTTAATAGCTTTAGACTTAGAGTTTAAGCTTTTTCTCGGAGT